>NC_056727.1:1131089082-1131384082 GCF_019279795.1 Protopterus annectens | reverse complement strand
AATCTGTGCCAGCTTTTCCCAGGTGTGTATGAGTATGAGTGCAAATCAAATATTCAAGTATGCATGTCAGCTACTGGGAACAGGGACACACAACTCCAAAGTGGTTAGTGTGGAGTTATGTGTCAGCCTGGAGAGAGAAAAAGAGTCTAGCCCCAGGTCTGAAATGTGCTCCCTGTGTGGTCTTAAGGGAAATTCTCTTTGGTGTAGAGTTCTGCATCTGAAAATACGTTGTGTATTCATCTTTGCTCTTAGAAACCATCCCTCACTGGAGTCAGTGGTAAGGATTGATTCTCCTTGATTGCTGGCCCATCTGGGTGGGATATTAATTGAACTTCAGTAGCTGGTGGGCAGTTGTCACTGAAAAAGTGTGTACTCTCAGCAGTCACAAGGTAAACATACAGAGTTTCATTTTCACAACAGTTTAGTTTATTTTTGTTAGTTTATTTTAGTCAGGGGAAAGCAGGCAAAGATGTCAGCAAAGGATTATGGCAAGCTGACAAAGGACCAGTTGGCCAAGGTGTGTGAAGCCAAAGAACTGTTGCATGCCAACCTGAATGAAAAGAAAATGATTCAACCACGCTGGTGATGGAGATGTGCAGTCATCAGAAACAGGACAGTTCACCTTTATCTTAGAGGACTTAAAAATCCATCTGGAGTTAAAGACAGTTGAACTGGAGGTCAAACAACTGGAGAAACAGATGGAGTTAGAATCAGCAGGGAGACTGCAGCAATTGGAGGCTGAAGAAAATGAGAGACTGTAACATTTGGAGGCTGAAGAAAATGAGAAATAGCGCCAACATGAGAGGGAGATGCTGACTCTTAGGCAGGGCATTCAGATAATGGGGAGGGGATTAACTGAACCCCAGAAGCAATAAAGGTCAGTACATTTTTTCCACAGTTTACAGAGTATGATGCTTTTGATAGTTTTATTTCTGTATTTGAAAGGGTATATAAACAGTATAATGTTGACTGAGGGATCTAGGTTTCTGACCCCCTTACTCCATGGTAAAGTTGTAACTGCTGTTTCTAAATTGTCTGATATGGATTGATTAACTCATTCACTCCAATGAAGCTCAGGAAGTTTGCACTGTAGCTTTCAGTGGGCAGAGCCTAAGCCTTTTTGACAAAGTCAAATTATGTCCTCATATTTCAAACAAATGTTCATAGCTCTGGAAACATATAGGTTATGAAATAAGTAATAATGGCAAACTCTTTAGCATAAACTATTTTTATAGTGATAGCATTCTTTAGGTTCTAGGTCAAAACAGAGTTTTATAAGTCACAGTATACACAATAACAATTATAGTCTGAAAACAACTTACAATATCTCAGCAACCACTCAAGATACATCTACCTGAAAGATTTTATATGAGGCTAAGGAGTTGTATCTGTGTTACTTGGTTGTTGGAATATTTAGAAAAATGTGAATATTACATCTATATAAATTAATATCATAAAAACAACAGTTAATTTCTATTTACCTACACTAGACAGAGTTCAAATATTAATGCAGTTGTGTTTAACGTTGTATAAGCTTTAAGATGACATCTTTTAAAACCTTGTACATTCCAGGGTTTTGAAATTATTAATTCAAATTTGAACAAGCAATATTTGATGCCTAGAGGAGTCAGTAGGAGTTAACTGCAGATGCACCTGGAGGCATCACTCAGATGTAATGAGTTAAACTAGTATAAAGTTAAACAACGTTTACCGGAATAATTTAAGTTAACACCTGAAACTTACAGAAAAAAGGTTCATGAGCATAGATGCAAGGGAGATGAAAGTATATGTGATTATATTGATGAGTTACACAGTTATTTTCATAGGTGGGTGAGTGTGTCATGATACCACTTTTGAAAGGCTGCCAGACCTTTTGGTGAGGGAACAAGCCCTTAACATTTTTCCTGAGGACATGAGGATCTGGTTGACAGACCAGGAATGTAACTCTACAGGTGAGCTGAAGAGAAAAGGGGATCTCTACTTAGCAATTAGGGCATCACTGGCCAAGAAGGTGATACCCAGTACTGCACATGGTTATAGGAGGCATCACTGCCCAAGAAGGGGATACCCAGTGCTGCACATGGTTATAGGGGAAACCATGGTGGGCAGCCTAAACCACCCCAACAGAGTACACCAGTAACAGAGGAAGCTACTATTTCAGGTACACAGCCAGGACCAAGGGCTAGATGTTTTAAATCTAACCAGAGGGGACATGTAGCATATAAGTGTTGCCTGAGGCAAGATGGGGAACAAAAGGTGAGGTGCCAGCAAGTGGGAATAATGGTATTCAGTGGTAAGTCATCTGGAGACAACAGCAGTATCAAATTATCACCTAAGTTTGCATCCTATCTTAGTGGATGGAAGACAAGCCACTGCTAAGAGAGACACAGCCTCTGACATAACCATTGTAAAGCCTGTAGTGGTTAAAGAGGAGTAGTACCTGCTTGGGTAGTTCACACCAGTCAGAGCTTTAGGATGAATCCCATTCCAAATACCTTTGGCCTGGTTCACCTTGACTGGGAGAGTGGAAAAGCGAACAAGCAGGTAGGTGTGTTTGGGGATTTCCCTGCCAATGTCTTGATAGGGAATGATTTTTATAATGCAGTACTTTGTGTGGACACAGCTAC
Source organism: Protopterus annectens (assembly GCF_019279795.1). NCBI lineage: Eukaryota > Metazoa > Chordata > Ceratodontiformes > Protopteridae > Protopterus > Protopterus annectens. The sequence goes on along the minus strand of NC_056727.1, from coordinate 1,131,381,455 downwards.
ATGCAGTCAGGCTTGGTGACAGGCATGTGGGTCAGATGGCCTGGTGGACACCAAGACAGACCCCAGACCTGAAGCTGGGGCTGGAGAGGTGGCCATTTCAGGGAGGGTGCTACCCTGTAGCATAGAGCCTGAAAGTGAGCCACAGCTGCTGGTAGGTAGTGATGTTCTCATGGACAGGGTGACTACAAGGGCAGAGGTGAATGGTAGTACCCAGGCTGACAGTGAGACACCACTGTCAGAAGAGACCTGCCTTTGTTTGGAAAGGGAGCTGGACGACTCATAAAGGCAAAATTGAGACAGACTCAGCTTTCAGACCCTAAATTATGAGGCTTGAGGAAGGTAGCTAAGGAGACACCTGATTCTCAAGGAAAAGGGTGTCTGTATACTGGAACAAAGAGTTACTGTATAGAGTGGACCACTGAGGGAGGGCTAGAGTGTGAGGTAATTCAGCAATTGGTATTCCCCAGAACCTACTGTCTGGCAGTTCTAGGCATAGCCCATGACATTCCTTTTCAGGTCATATGGGCATAAAGCATATCAAGAAATGTATCACGCAAAACTTTTATTGGCCTGGGATTACAAGGGATTTAACAGGGTACTGCAAGATCTGTGAGCGGTGCCAAAAGGTAGGCAAGGCAGGAGGCAAGGTCAAAGCTCCCTTGATCTTTTTGCCTGTGATTGAGGAGCCATTTCAGAGGGTAGCTATGCATATTGTGAGGCATCTGAGTACCCCAAGTTCCACAGGGAAGAAATATATCCTGCTGGTAGTAGATTATGCTGTTACATACCCCAAGGCAGGGGCTCTGTCCACTGTTGAGGCAGAGAAGATGGCAAGTGCTTTGTTAGAGATTTTAAGCAGGGTAGGTTTCCCAAAAGAAATATTGACTGACAGAGGTGCCAATTTTATGTCAGATCTGCTGGCTTGTCTGTGGAAGCACTGTGAGGTGAAGCACCTAAAGACCACACCCTACCATCTGTAGACTAATGACCATGTGGAAAGGTTAAACTCTACACTAAAGACCATGCTACAGGCATGTGCAGACAAGTTTAAGAGAGATTGGGACAAATGTTTGCCCCATCTGCAGTTTGCATACAGAGAAGTACCCCAGGAATCCTCAGTTTTTTCACCATTTGAGTTGCTATATTGGCATAGGGTGAAGGGGCCTCTAGATATGATCTGTGATGAGTGGGAGGGTGAGTGTGAATCACACAAGGAGTTTGTTGTGGCTTATGTCGTAAACTTCAGAACAAGGCTTAGGGAGCTCATGGGCTTGGACCAGGAGAACCTGACAGGAGCCCAACAGCAGGAAAAATGTCTGGTATGACAGGAATGCTCAAGCTTGCGAGTATGCTGTGGGACAGCAGGCTATGGTGCTCATTCCTGTCAGACACAATAAGCTGCAGGCAGCTTGAGTAGGACACTTTGAAGTGGTAAGGAAGGTCAGTGATGTTAGTTACATGGTAAACCTGCTAGGCAGGAGGCAGGGGCAAAAACTGTACCATGTTAAAATGATGAAACATTACCATGATAGGGATGCCCTTGTGCTGAGTATTTGCAGTGGGTGTTAGGAGGAGTCTGAGTGGATCTGGTGACTGATCTTCTCAGTGAGGCTCAGATAGACACTTCAGTAGAAGGGGCAGTAATGTCGTAGTGGCTATCTCCTACACAGGTTCGAGAAATACGAGCACTGTTGCAGGAGTTTGAGGGCATGTTCATTAGGAAACCTGGGTACAACCACCTTGTGCAGAACCATGTGGGTACAGGACCCCAAAGGCCTATCAAGCAGGCTCCTTACAGGGTGCCTGAGTGAGTCAGACAAACTCTGAGGGAGGGGATACAAGAAATGCTGGAAAATAGCGTAATTCAGGAGTCTTGCAGTCCCTGTGCCTCTGCTGTGGTGCTGGTACCAAAGAAGGATGGCAGCACCAGGTTTGGTGTAGACTACAGAAGACTTAATAGTCACACAGAGTCAAATGCTTACCACATGCCTAGGACAGATGAAGCCTTAGAGCATCTGGGTGGGGCTAAGTATATAACAACTACTGATCTGACCAAGGGCTACTGGCAGGTGACATTGACTCTGACCGCTAGTGGGAAGTCAGCTTTTGTGACTCCTTTTGAATTATACAAGTTCACAAAGATGCCCTTTTGGATGAAAAATGCCCAAACAACCTTCCAAAGGCTGGTAGATCATAGCCTAGCAGAAGCAGGAAATTCTGCCCTTGCTTACCTGGATGATAATTCTATCTGCAGCCATTTCTGGCCAGAACACCTTCAGCATGTTAGGGAGGTCCTAGGTAGACTGCAAAGGGCAGGGTTGACTATTACACCCAGTAAGTGTCAGATGGGTATGGCAGAGGTCTGTTACTTAGGACATAGAGTGGGGAGTGGTAAGATCAGGCCAGAGCCTGCCAATGTGGAAGTTATTCAGACACGGCCTGTCCCTGTTACCAAAGGGCAGGTGAGCGTGTTCTTGGGGACAGCAGGGTACTATAGAAAGTTTGTTCCCAATTATAGTGCAATAGCTTCCCCCCTCACTGACCTGACAAGGAAAAACAGGCCAAATAGTGTAGTGTGGACCCTAGCCTTCAAGCAGGCATTCCAAAAGTTTTAAGGGGATTTGTGAGAACCCCCTGTGTTAGCCAATCCAGACTACAGAAAAGAATTTGTCGTGCACATTGATGCTTCAAACCATTGGATGGGGCTGTACTCGACCAGATTTCTTCAAAGGGAGAAGAGCGCCCAGTTCTATATCTCAGCTGTAGACTCCAACCCATGGAGGAATATTATGCAGCTTTAGAAAAAGAATTCCTAGCCATAGTATGGATACTCAGAAACTTCAGGTCTATTTGTATGGAAGGAAACTCACTGTGGTTACAGACTATAATCCCTTAATATGTTTCCATTGAGCCAGCCAGCAAAATACCAAGTTATTGAGGTGGATCCTAGGGTTGCAGGCATATGACATGGCAGTGTAGCACTGTAGTGGAGTCAACAATGCCAATGCAGATGGGTTATTAAGACAGGGTATGAGTTGATGTGATCCCTGACAGGACCATTTCTCTCAAGCAACATTTTTCCAGGGTCATTAGAAAAACTAGCATGAGTCTTCAAAGGTGGGGAGAGATGTGCTATGAGGTAGTGCTATCTGTGCCAGGGAGAGTAAGGCAGTGCATGTGTACCATATTCCAGCATAGCTAGATGGAGTTTTATAAAGAATTTTATGTCATTTGACTATCACACAGATTTGTACAGATGCTTTGGTTAAAAAATATATCGACAAAGCTGCTTGTGTTAAATATCCATCAACAGTGAGTGTTGCTGGACAGAAAAGAGATATACATGTATGTCAGACAGTGTTATTATAACTGATTGCATGAATATGTTTTAACAGGTCTGTTTGCAGCCAGGGACAAAAATGTCTGGGAAAACCAGGACTAGGAATCTTACTGTATTGTCCTTAGGGTTGAACTAAGCTACCCTGGAAGGGTGGAAGCTTTTGAAATTATTTTAGAGCTTTCAGATGCTGCAACAGATCTTAGCAAAGCTCTGAGTGGGTATTATACTGGAGTTTTATGACCAGATGGAACTACTGCAGCAGCACTTTGTTCTTTGGAACCTGACAGGAAAGATCTCGCACAGATATCTCACACATTCACACAGACATAGAGAGACATCATCTGGCTTTTGCTGTGGTAAGACTCTCAGCACACATCAGCCTGCATTGCTTAGTAAGTAGTCAGGGAAGAGTAATTCTTTAGTTAGTCAGCGAACAGTAATTCTTCAGTTAGTCAGGGACATTAATTGAGAATAATTTAGTATTGTTTTCTGCAAGTGTGTGAAACTATCCAACTGTATTATTTTCTGTATTGCTGTGGTTGAAGCTCTGGTGTTTATTGTATTCAGTATTCCCGTTTTCTGTTTTATTATTTATTATTAAATATTTAATACCTTTCATTTTGGCTGGTCCTTTAGAGAATACTTTTGACATCTTGAGAGTGCTTATGCTTATTTCACTGACACTGTGACCACTCCTGAAAGCCTTGATGCTTTGTTCACACTCTACCATTTGTATTAGTATTAATTTTATACAGTACAATTGGGTACCCTTTGTAGGAGCCCTAAAGTAGCAGACTGGTGGTAGCATGATTACCTCAGAATCTGGGCAGAAAGGGGCATAGCTATTACATGTGTCCCAGCTTTTCCCAGGTGTGTATGAGTATGTGTGAAAATCAGATATCCAAGTGTGTGTGTCAGCTACTGGAAAAAGGGGCAAACAGCACCAAAATGGTTAGTGTGGAGATGTGTGTGAGCCTGGAGAGGGAAAGAGAGTCCAGCCCTAGATCTGAAGAGTACTCCCTGTGTATTCTTAAGCAAAATTGTGTTTGGTGCAAAGAGCTGAAATACTGTGTGTATTCATCTTTGGTCTTATTGACCATCCCTCACCAGAGTCAGTGTTGAGGACTGAGTCTCCTTGATTGCTGTCCCAGACTAGGGAATCAGCACTGTTAGCACAGATACTCCCTCATTCACTCTCCCACACACATACACATATCCAAACACATACACATACTACATACCACTTACATGTACATGAGTTATTTCAACATCCCTGATGACTCATCTTATGGATTTGCCACTATCATCATAAATCATGGATCATTATAATCAGCTATTAATGCCAGACTACAAAATTTCAATCCTATGTAGAGCTGTACAATGCATACTGATGCTTTTGCTGTTGTTCTATTCATTTTTAAATGATTTCTAATAATAGTTTAAATAACCTTCCTGGTGTTATTTAGTGTACCTCCCTGATTTTCATTGTTTTGCTTGCACATACACAAATGCACACACACACACACACACACACACACACACACACACACACACACACACACACACACACACACACACACACACACACACACACACACACACACACTTCCCAAAAAGGCTTGCTGAATTATTCACTTTCCCACAGCTTTTCTCTTGATGTAGTAGTACAGTTGCCACCCAGGAAGAGCCAAGGGATTCTAGTTACCTTCTGTTCTTATATTATGCCAATACAGTCTTAAATCAGTTGCCTTTAGCCTGGTAGTACTCTTGAAAGCACACCTACCATCACAGTCTAATACAAATGGCACAGGACCACAATAACTGTAAAAATAAAGGGATCCACCTTGTTTCTCCAGTAATCTAACCATTTTATTTTTTATAAAGAAAGACCAATAGAGGCATTTTTGAGATGTTGCCCTAGATTATGCAAAACAGATAAAGTGTATAGATTATAAGTAGGAATGCAAGGCATTACTTCTGTTAATGAATAAACTGATACCTCAAACCAATAAATAAAAGAAAATCAAAATCTATCAAGGCTGATTAGCTCAGCAGTAGACATAAGGTGTCACAGAAGGAAATCTGATTTTCTAAGCCCATCGAAAATGTTGACTTGGCAAAATGATGGCAGAATATAAGCATAAGATAGAAAATAAAAACAAATGGTAATCACTGTCAGTAAATATGAGATCATAATGAGATAAATCAAAACTTATAAGCAATCACATAACAAATACAGCTGAGAGAAAATCTTAGGTTAGTACTAGGCTAACTGCCCTTGTGGGCCATTTTAAGCCTAGCCAATTACCACATGTGAGAATCAAGCCTTGCACCTTGTGATTGCAAGGTAAACACCTATACCATTATGCCATCCTCCCACCCTCAGCCAATAATTGCCAAAGGTTTAACTTGAAAAAGATTCAACTCACTGAGCTAAACTGTTCATGATCCAACTCACCAAAGAAGCTCAAAAGTAGGTGTTTTGTGGGGGTTAACACTGCTGTACTAAGCATGTGGGATCACCACAGCCCTCTAACATAAATATACCAACTTCAGAGAGAGAGAGGGAGAGAGTAAGAAAAAGAACTAAAACAGAAAGAGACTGACAAAGCAGGATACTATCTGTGAAAAAAAAATCACAAACTTCCCTTTGAGAAAACATCATGGAAGGGATACAACCCATCCCTTAAGGGCATGCAGGTACCTCAGCATACTCCTTTTTCAATGAACATCGAATCCCAACACTTTATCAACTAATTCAAGACCATAACACTGTTTTTATACATTTTCAGTTCACAACAATAGCTCCATATATGGCCAAACCTTTTGGGATCTGGCTTCATTAATTAAGTGACATACCAGTTAATAAGAGGCCGTATTAAAAAGTGCAAGACATTATTAACAAAAATGACACTAAGATTGTTAATCTAACATGTCTGCAATAGAGAAAATAATCATTATTTGGCACCTATTAGTTAAATTTTCATATTTATGTTTATATTTTTATAACTTTGAGGCTTATATACTATTAACTCATTCATTCCAATGGAGCTCAGGAAGTTTCCACTGTTACATCCAATGGGTGGAGCCTAAGCCTTTTGACAGAATCAAATTATGTCCTCACATTTCAAACAAATGTTCATATTTTGGGAACCATAAGGGTTATGAAAGAAATATAAATGGCAAACCCTTCAGCACAAACTATTTTTATAGTGGTAGTATTCTTTGGGTTGTAGGTCTTAAATTGAATTTTATAACTCACAGTAAACACAGTAACTATTATGTTTGTAATATTTTGTAAACAACTTACAATATCTCAGCAATCACTGAAGTTACACACATACTGTCAGCAGCATATATTCAACTAGCTGAGAGCTTTCATATGAGCCTAATTAGTTATGTCTGCATCGCCTGGTTGTTGAGATATTTAGAAAAATGTGAAAATTATATCTGAATAAACTGATATCATGAAAACAACAGTTAATATCTTTATACCTGCACTAGACAGAGGCCAAATATTAATGCATTTGGGTTTGCCACTTTGGAAGCTTTTAATATGAAATCTTTTAAAACATTGTACATAGCATGGTTTTGGAGTTATTGATACAAATATGAATAAGCAATATTTGATGCCTAAAGGCATCAATAGGAGTTAACTGCAGAAGCACGTGGAGATGCCACTCGGATGCAATGAGTTAAGGGATGTGGTGTGATATGCCATGGTGGGAGACAGGAAACTTCATTGTCAATGTTCATTCATATCTCACTTAATAGTGTGATATGAAAGAACATTGTCAATGTTCATTCATATCACACTATTAAGTGAGATATTGCTAGTTGTGTATCAGTTATGAAAATAAACAATGGGGGGTTCAATAAGTCCTACATAATCATGATTGACCCTGTTTGTGTTGTGGCATGATGCACACATGTCCACAAATATTTTTAAATTCAGTAAACTCTACATAGCTTCGCACAGTCCCACGTAAGTATGGCAATTTCAGTGGCATGCAAATTACACATAAACAGCTGAACTGTATGTTAATGAAGCAAGCCAGCAGAGTGGAGTGATTTCACAAGTTGTAAAGCAATCATGTAGCCTATGTACTTGTGTTGTCCTTGTATTTGAAACTTTTCCGAAGACAGTCACGGAAGAGAGTCTACATGGAAACAACAACAAGTAAAAGTCCCTAGATTTGTACAGAACTGACCGTAACATGTAACATCACACATTAGATTAACAATAGTAACAATTCCTTTTTAAGTGCCATGACATAAATGCAGGTTTGCTTCCCTACTCCCAAATGAAGAACATACTCGTAACTAATGTAGACAGGTAAAAGTGTAAACCTCATTAAACAGACAATTTATACTGCCATGCAAGCATATGCAGTATGTATTTGATGGAATATAGTCAAATTTTATCAAACCTGTATTCCTTTGTGCAGATATATAGCAAAGTAATACCCTACCTTGTGTGTACCACATTGGGCTCCCCTTCAGTTTCCCTGTGTACATAGTTGCCAGTCATGTAGACTCAGTCAGCATGGTGAAGATGTAAATGAGGTCAAAACTCATTAGAATTGCTGAATATCAAAAAATTTTAACCATGTAGGAATGTGTGCATCATGTAGGCACTTCCACTGTGTTTGGCAGCAGTGAACGATGATATCAGGGGAGTGTGTCAGGTTACATTTACAGAGGTTTACATGTAGGTCTATGAAGTATGAAAGTGCATGTAAGTAGTGCACAATTTGCAAGATGTGTTTCATCCTCTTTATTGTTTGTTAAAATGTGTCATCTCTGTCTGCATTAAGTAAGCAATGCAGCTTTTAATGCAACCATGGGAAATGGAAGAATGAATGGCAGGTTTTTCGGTGGTTGTCACATAACTATTCCTGTGGCAGGATGTGTATGTGTAGGGCTACAGTATAGATAGTTTTGGGTTCTAGTACAGGGTCTGCAACCTTTCCTTCACTTTTGAGCTATATGTTTGCATGGTATCAAAGAAATGGAGGAAAGTAATGACCAGATTACCTGTATTGCAAGGTGTGCATCATGCACTAATGAGCACCAATAGAGTTAATATGATCAGTTAAGCAGCAGCTGTTTTTCATTGGTGCTAATTACAGAATAAGCTGGTGATTTTCAGTATGGTGAAGCTATTCAATAAGCTATAAAGCATCCATGTAGCCTCCATTCTGTTTTTTTCTGGAATACTTCAATACCATGGGAGTAGAGACAAGGACATTTTAGCCCAGAAATAAAACTGTGTCAGCTGCTGCATCTGCAAGTCAAGTCCTGAACCAAGAATGTATTCTTTAATAATATTATGGGATATTCATGCACTATATTTCTTAACTTGGTGCATTAATCAAGTAAATAGTGGTAGATTTGTACAGAAAGTACCTTAACATTTGACAGCAGACACTTATTTTACTTGTATGTCCCATTACTACATTTTTTTTCTTATTCTTCATAGGTTCATAGTTTCATAGGTTGGTACTAGGCTATCAGTCCTAGGGCCTATACAAGCCTAGCCATAACAATTCCCTGGCTATTTCTTCCCACACTATTTACTTCCCTTGTTTTTAATTGCAATTTTTGTGAGATGCACCACATAGTGCAAACAGTAGAAGCGAGGAAGAAATAAATTTCAGGTCAGGCTGTGTTTATCTGGTTTGTGCAAAGCGGGCCAGACCACGTAGGAAGCAGACAACCAAAAATAGAAACCGGATACATTCAATGAATACCCTTGACCATCATGAAAACCTGGTCTGGAGTATAGATGGTACAGGGTTCTAGTACAGTGTGTGCAACCTTTGTTTTACTGCTGTGACATTACAGTTTGCAGCAATGAAGTGCAAAATAAACAACTGTTTTCTCAACATTCTTTTGCCAACAGGTGTAAGTGTAGGACTGCCATACACATGACTCTGGGTTCAAATTCAGCATATTCCATACAGTATTACTTTTATGGGTGGAATAATCAATGTATTATCACATTTATCATCAAATGTATGACTGCAGATATACTGTGTACTATAGTCCTTTAAATGTATTCCTCCTATCTGGACCTTTAACTTTTGTGCAAAACACATAACACAACTGCCGATACATGCAATTGCTTGCCACTGTTGCATTCTGCTTGGCAGATGTTAACAATGATGCTCACATTTGTGCATTGCTTACTACATGCAAACAGATATAACTCACATGTGTATACACTTTGTTAACCATTATGCAAATCTGCTGTTCACTGTTCTGTGGAACTGTATATATGACGCTGTCTTTTTGGTATTTATTGTTCATTTCCTTTGTATGACATAAAACTACATCTGGAAACATTGCAAACTAAGGACACAATCTAATTATACATCATATATTTACAGTACAGCAATATGTTGCTCCCCCCCCCCCACCAAGCAGTACAATCCTGGGGTGTCAGTAATTTTTCCACACATATTAACCACACTACAAGGTTTAATATATAATGTTGTGTGCTCCCTCATGGACAGGGCCATTTGTTGGTGCTCACAAACTCACCCTGCAAAACTAAAACATCCACCTATGCTCACTAAGGGTACTTGTGTTTTTTACACAGCTAGGCTTCTACATACCCTAGTGCTGTTAGGCTACTGGCATCATATGAACCTATGAATCTGTGTGCCTATGCAGGTCTACCAACCTGTTGCCCCCACATGGCCTGCTGATGTCATCCATTATATGTTCTCCTGCAGTCTTATTTAAACCAGACTTTTGCTGTGGTGCTTGCATAAAGTATTGAGTTCTGTAGTCTGTGTACTTAGATAGGTAGGACTTCTGTTCTTACTGCAGTCAACTGTGTTTGTGTGTATATGTCTAGCCAGATGTGTAAGTGTGTATCCTGCAGTTACCACCTCAATCCCCTAAACCAACACTATTTTGATACTTGCACCTGCCTACAGATCCATTTCACATAGGCCTCCCAACTTCTTCTCTCCAACATAAACTGCTGATGTAATCTACTATAAGGTGACCTGCAGCAAGTCAGACTTGTGCTGTGGAACTTGCATAATGTACTGTGTTTTGTAGTCTGCGCACCTTTGATAGGTAGGGGTTCTGTTTTCACTGCAGTCAGCTTGGCGTGTGTGTGTGTGTGTGTCTCTAGTCAGCAAAATAGATGTGCTATCCTACAGTTGCTTCTCCAATGGCATAGCTTGCTAGTATTTTAATACTTACACAAGCCTACACATCAATTTCATGCAACACTAACAACCTCTTGCCTCAGACATGGCCTGCTGATATCATTCACTAAAAGATGACCTGCAGCCATATAAAAGTCAGACTTGTGTCGTGGTGCTTGCGTAAAATGTTGTGTTCTGTAGTCTGTGAACTTAGGTATGGATTCTATTCGCACTGCAATCAACCCTGTGTGTGCGTGCGTGTGTGTGTGTGTGTGTGTGTGTGTGTGTGTGTGTGTGTGTGTGTCTGTGCAAGCTGTTACTTGACATTACAGTGAGTGTTTTATACCAGCATGTGGGACACTATCATTACTATATGCTCAACAAACAATGCTGGTGTCATTGGCTATAACAGATTACTGTATATGCAATCATCCTACCAGGACATGCTCAGACATTGGTCTGTAGACCAAGCAGATATCACATCATCTGATACCAGGTAGACTACAGTGAGATATGTTTAAATCTATACACATACATCACGACATGGTTTGTAGGCCCTGTGTTATGTTGATGAGAAAGCCCTATGGTCTGTCCAGCTGCAGCATGTGTCTGGTGAGGTACATGCAAAAGAGAGCATTATACTGTATTACTGTTCTGATGAAATTTGATGACAGTGCTGTCATGCAATCCTGATATCTGAATGTAATGGCATGACTTATGATGTGCACCATTCATTTGTACTGGAAAATCATTAAAGAGAAAAGTTAGAAAGTAATGAGACACATTGCAGTTTCTGACATCACAACCCTTGCAAGAGAATACACTATAAAGTAGTGAAATGATGCTGCTATAATATAGAGAAATGAGGCTATCCACTGTATAACTTGGCAAGGCAACTATAAGTGGCAGGTACAATTATGAATTCACCAACACAAATGCAAATATACTAAGCACTAATGTAGCTATGCACCCTGTGCATCAAACACAAAGCTTTTGTATCCCTAAATCCAAACGATAGATAACAAGGCTATGGCACAGTTATAATCACTTGCACAGGGTGTTGTGTGGGAAGCAGGAGGACTAGGTTGACATAAAAGGTCTGTGAGTGTGTATGAGTAAGAAATGGGAAGCAGGCAGGCTGAACCATGTAACTGTTGTGCGTGTGTGTTTGTAGGGGTCGTCGATGTGAAAGTGGTGTGTGAGAGTCTGCATGAACACAGACAAGCTCAGTGCTAGCTCCATGTCTTAGTATTTTAGACAGGTGTGAGTCATACATGGTAAAGTTGGCAGTTCATTGCTGTTGCCCCCGACCATGAGAGCTGGCTCTGCCAGAAGTAGCACTGGCACCTTCACACCCAAGGTCAGATACAGTGCTGCTAATTGAATGTGACTGATATCTGCTGAATGTGTTGCCTACATGGGAACACCCAGGAGCATGACACCATGGTCTGCCATGCCTGGATTTGGAAAAAACATTCACCGATAGAGCAGGAGAAGTACTTCCCCTGCAGGAGTGTGATCGGGCGTGACCACATTGGCTGACAGCAGATGCTGTGGCTGACCTACACCCATGGGGATGCCATTCCCCTGCCAACAGATGTTCCATCACAGACACTGCTCATTCCAACTTGTCATTAATCTGATCCGTTGCATCAGCAACATAGTGGAGGCAGTCACACGTCAGCCTGTGTGACATCTACAACCTGAGCATTTGTCTGGAGTGCCTTTCTGAACATGCCTATGCCTCTTTTACAGTTCTAATCATATGTTGATGGGAAGAAGCAGATGCACCAGGTTGAGGAGGGACAGCAGGCCCCCTCCAAGCATCTCTATCATCCCTCCTGCATGGCACCTCACCCAGACTTTAGCCAGAGTCAACAGGCACTGAAGATACAGTAGCCACACTTCCCTGATCAATGTCCTTCTCATCCACCTGTCTAATGTTTGTGGGCTCACTCTACTTGGTAGGCATAGACCTACTGGGTGTGCCTAGGGAAAATGAAGGGGGTAGCTGAATGTCAACCTCTGTGTCAGATTCAACCTCTGCATCCCCCGACTGTGCCTCAGTTTGGTTACCGTCATCATCAGTGTCTGCTGAGACATTGACATCAGGTGGCACAGGGCGCACACTCCCACTGTCATGATCACCTGTGATATAAAGGAAGAAACACAGGAATACATTAATACCTGCATTACTATGGTGCAAATATGCTAAACAACTAACAGTGCTGCCACTACTACAGACAGTACAAAGATGCACACAACAGGCCTAAAATGACACGTTGGGATATTTCTTTAAACTGATCTTCAGTACTGACATAAATTTATTTTTCTTACCATCTGCAGGAGGCATATCTTTCCAGATACCTGATGGTCCTGAAAGAAGTTAAGCAAAAGATAAGGGCAACATCACCACTTTTAAAAGTAAGACAGGGGGTAATACATGTACTTGTCTATATCTGCATTAACTCTACTTTCAACAAGAACATGGCCAACAACTCCAAGCTAAGCTTATAACTGTAGAAGTCTTCAATCCCCCCCACAAAAAAGACATGTGACACAGAAGTAACATTTATGTCAATTGTTTTACTACACAACAGTATTCAAGTGGTCAACTGATAAAGCCTACCTGGAAGCGCCATTTGGGACTCAGAGAGAGTGGTACCTATATCAAGGACATACTGTGGTTCACTCTGCTATGAGCTCTCATGATGCAGGATATCCACCAGGAGCTTTTCATTGGGGATAAGAGGTGGTTCTGTATCAGACCCTCCCTCTGTTACCTTTTGGTCTCAGGCAACTGCAGCTGCTCACCTCCATGCAGTGGTAATCATGTCAGTGGCCATGTGGCGCACCTCTTAGTAGGTTCAGTTGTGGCCACCCACAAAATAGATGTCCTCAAAAATCTGCTGCCATGATTACAGCCTGTGTGCCATATTGAGTCAACCCCTTCCCAGCAGAAATGCCTCATGTTGGTGGAGAACATCAGCAATTAATTTGTTGCATCACTGAATGGGGATCTCTGCCTCATATACATTGTTTGTGTCCTAAAAGACAACAGGATAATAATACAGATAAGTATCATATAACTACAAAGTAACTGTTTCCAGATAAAATACTAAAGGTAGCCAGTCAGTATTACCTACTGGAAAAATATAAAACAGTCTACGGACATGAAAAGCTAATAACAGGCAGGATGCAAAATAAGGAGACTAGCAAGAGCAATATATCCTTGTCTGTGCAATAACAGTAGCTCACTTGTGCTTCCCCAAAAAAATAACAGTAACTCTTCTTTGCTCCCTCCACCCACAAAAGAACAGGCAAATTAACCATTTTGCTAATAAAATATCTTTGTAATGCTAAACGTGCTTTCAAAGGTCCTGGCCCTGAAACATTTGTCCATATTTATCACACAGCATTCTCTTTTCATGTATTCTCAGTCATGTGTATCTCTGAAATGGCTTGACAAACAAGGCCATGAAAGCAGTACACATCTAACTAATGCTACAGATAAAAGTGTAAAAGCCTTTGCTTCACATTATTCATAAATATATTCCAGCATATGCATTATGTAGGCAACAAAATAGGAACATACCTACTGGAATTAGATACTCCTCTGTAATTATATCTTGTGAAGAAATATGCTTCTGTGAAGTCCTGCAAACATGTTGCAAGTATTCTCACCATCAGTTTGGCTAGCTATCCATTTGCCTTTTTATAATGAAGTAGATTATTGATGGATTGCATCTGTCTTAGTATATGTTTCAGAGATGATAATTACAGCATAAGCAGCTGAACTGAATGCTAGTCAACCAGTCTGATGGAGCTATTCAACAAGTTATAAAGCATCCATGTAAATTCCATATTGTTTTTTCCTGAGGATTTCAAAAGTTGTGGAGTACAGACAGAAAGTCTACACACATAAAATGTTATGCGCTGCTGCTGCTTTAATCCATTTGTATGTACTAAAGGCTGCAGGCAGTGCTGCTGCTGTTGTCAATAGGCCTAGGCTGAGATGGAAAAGAGTATTCAGGCCACATTTAACTTACTATTTAACTAACTTACATGGACATTGTAGAGTGCTACAGGGTGGACAGGGACACACTACAGGAACTCTGTGACCTCTGCTAGCTTCATTTCAGAGATGGAGCTTTTATCTCCCCATATATTGGCTGCATACTGCTTGCATCGCAGTCAGCCCTGAACTAACACTGTGGCAACTTCTGCATTTACAAGGTAAGTCCTGAAGATGTACTGTATTGTATAATATTATAGCACATCCTTGTATTTCATCATCTGGTACAGTAAGCAAGTAAACAGTGGAAGATTTGTACAGAAATTAATGTAATATGTGACAACAGAGAACTATTTTGCTTGTTTGTGTCCATTAGCAAGTAATAGGCCTAAGGCATCACAGATTCACATATTCATAACTCTCCAAAGTACTGATGATCACTGCATGCCCTCAGTTTAGCACCATGTGTTTGTAATGGGAAATCATTACAGAGAGAATTTAAAAAGTAATGAGACAAAGTTCAGTTTCTCACTTCACAACACTTACAAGATCAGACAAGCAAGATGCAAAACAAGGAGAGTAACAACAGCAACATATCCTTATTTGTGCCATAACAGTAGCTCAGCTTGGTCACCACCCTCGAAAGAGCAGTGTACACTTGCATGCGCCATAACAGGAACTCATCTTTGCCCCCCCCCCTTAAAAAGAGCAGTCTATACTTGCTTGTGCCATCCAATCTGCCCTTCATTTGATGGTAACCGCATATCACAGTATTCCCAGTTAATATCCTCACACATTTTAAGGTAAATGATATAGACTATCTTACACACTGCATGTCTCTGAGTACTGGTCAGATAAATGATGAATGACAAGAAACACAGAAAAGTAAGACAGAGCTGTATATTTGTAAGCAATAATCATAACAGGTTGTGTGATCACTAATTGTACTACATCTACATATATGAAATATAATAAATGTGCAAACAGTTTATGCCTTGATATCAGTGTACATTCAGTTGCACTTGATTGTATGAGGAATTACTTTATTTCTTTGCTGCAAAACTGTTTGTTTGGCAAAGGTGGATAAGGCACCGATCATGTTTTCTGAAGGTGCATTGGAGTGAGAATTGAAATCCTGACCTATGTAGATATATCTCATGTGTACTAACATTTTCTACTGGTAATGTTATAGATTGATTTTCTTCATTTCAAGTATTTCTCATTTTTTTGAGCCACTGTTTGCACAATATGTCAGTTAGCACACATGGGTTTGGCTATGCTCATCTGGTTTTTATGTAGAGTGGCATTGCACAAACTGGATGAATGGACCACTCAGGTAGCAGACAGGACCCAGACAACCACAAACAAATAGGATGCATTCAATTAATACTATTGGCCATTGTGCAAACCCTTAACCAGCCAGTGTACACCCTCAAGTACAGTGTTTGCATGATGGTGAGTGATGTGCACCATTTTCAAATGTTACAAAATCAAAAAGTGTGCACTCTGAGTAAGCATGGTACCTGCAGATGGCAGGAAAACATCATTCAACACTGGCCTTGATCTCTGACTGGCATGGCAAGCATTCAGGGAAAGATTTTGAGATTCCAAGCTCAAAGATGAGGTGTTCAGGAGTCCAAAGTGTTTGTTGGACTCCTAGTAAATAAACATCAGACTAGGCTATTGCAGAGGGACTATCATGGCTCAGATTACAAGACAGTGGCATGGAATAGTCTTGCCTGGGCTTTGACCACTGCTACCGGTACCCCCCCCCACTGGTATGCAGTGTAGCAATCACTACAGAGACCTCTAAATGAGTAAGAGGGATCCCCTCAAATGTTACATTGAGGAATGTAGGACTGGTGGCACCCCACAGATGTGTAAGTGTCACTTACAGAGGCTACCTGTAAGAGTTAAAAGCTTGATATAGTCAGGCTTAGTATTTATAATGGTATTCTGTTCCGTTCTGTTTTTTCCACAGCCATCACAGACTGAGAACTGAATGTGCAAACCCATGCCACTAAATTGGCATGGAAGCGAAAAGAATGTGGTATGTATGCATCTGAATAGTACTGTTATTGTAGCATTAAAAGTAAAGACACCTTGATTGGTTTATTACACAGGTGTACCAAACTGAGCATGCATCTGTCAACTGTAACAGGAAAGTATGCATGCATTAGTATGTAGGCCAAAATAACAGTTCAGTATTAGGGAGTAGTCAGAGGTTGTGGGCTCAAAACTACACTTCCCAAATATACAATACTGTTAAGTTTTCATCAGTATCGCAATGTAATGTCAGACCTCTAAAGCAGTGGCATCAATGGCCTACTGTATACTGTAATCAGTATGAGTGGAATACACATATGTGCAATATATGCACACATCAAGAATTGCTTGTTGTAATCTGTAGTATAGTGTGTATCTGTTATGAGCTGAGTAGTCATTACAGTAAAAAAGTTATTCAATAGGAGTTGGTAGTCTTAAAAGTAAAGGTAAAATAATAGAGTCAAATACTGGCATCAATGCATTGTATGTCACATATGAAGTTTCTAACGTTCCCCCTTGTTTTTCTTTCACCCTAACTCTTAGTTTCTATTTTTTTTTTGTTTTAAATTTTTTCCAAACAGCATAGCGGGGTAGGCCTGCCCCACAGGATCCACCTGCCCCCACTTCACTGGCTATGGCACCAAGGCCCAACCTGGTAGCATGCCCTCTGCTGCCTCCAAAATACCTGACCCCTCAGGCAGCTCTGGCCTGCAAGATAGGGATAGTGGTTTCTTCTGGGAGCAGTGGGGCAGGTAGTGATTTTATCATCTGTGATGAACTGCCAGGGTTGTTGTGTAGGGTTGTGCACCACACAGTTGGTACATGCCTACCTCAGATGGAGACACTGCTCTCTATCATTGCCTGAACAACATGAGGAGAAACAGATGTCAAACATGGCACAGTGAAGTGACAATGATGACCTGATTCTCACTGTCACCCAGCTTGACATCCATGGGTTAGCAATGTCCCCACCCTCAGCCTAACCATGGTGTCCACCCACCTCTTGTGTTGTGTCTTTCATCAGCCCTTTGTCTTGTCTTGTATGTCCTGTTTGTCTGTGATTGCTTCCTCATCTACCCAACTTACCTGATCAAGACATACGTGTGTTTCTTCCCCAGTATTCCCCTCTCTAGCTGAAAAAGTGTACCTGTCCCATACACAGCTCTCCATTTCACACATGTCATTTTAACATACTTGATTTCATCCATTTGGCTATACAACATGATTGTGTTGTGATTACCCATATCTCTGGAGATGACACTGCAAATTCAACTAATATTCTGCACATCTGAACATTTTTTACTGTTGAAGAAAATGTTATTTATTTATTTTTATTTATTTTATTTTACATTTGTTGACTAGGAGTGCCCAACTGAGCTCAAGCCCTTTTTCAATGGAAGCCCAGGAAGAAAATCTTGAACATGTACAAAAAATATTAGAATGACAATAGAGATATTCAACATTAGAATAAACAATAGATATTCAAGAAGTTACAAATCTCATACAGTAATTTCCAAATTATACAATACTATAAACACAAGGATGAATAATATTTAAAGCATGGGAATTAAAATGTTGTGGTTCAAAAATGTTTGTTAATCTAAAGATCAATGGCCAGAGTATAGCAAAAGTAAGTTACATGGAAAGTATAGGATGTAAGTTGCTCATGCTAAGTATTATGTTTTAGCTAAATAGTACTTTGCATGTTGGTTGCGGTTGGGAGAGTGCAGACAGTGACAGGTCCAATGTTTTTTAAAGTAGGCTTTGATAGGTAACTTAAATTGTTTGGGGTGTATAAGGTTCTTTATTTCTAGTGGGAGCTTGTTCCATGCACTAGATTAGTGTTAGCTATATAAGATGCAGCCGTCTTATTTTGGTTTCTGAACCTTTAATAGGTCATGGGTTGCACTTTGGAGATATCTGGTAGGAGAACAGTGGGAGATGAGTGATGATAAAGATCGGCAGAAAGCTGGCTGATATAGAATGGAGTGTATGATGTGGAGCTGAGATTGGAGAAATAGGTGGGGAAGTTTGATCCAGTTCAGGTATTTTATGGAGAGACAGTGGTGAGATTTATATGTTTGTTGAGCTGCAAATCTGGCTATCTTGTGATAGGTCACTTCTAGTTTGGTAAGTAGGGAGGAGTTCAGATTTGTGAATACATGGGAAAAGTAAGTGAGTCAAGGTAGAAGACAGGCATGAGTATGAGTATTCCTAGCTTCAGCAGTGTGGAATTTATTATTCCTGTGCAGGAGTCCTAGCTTCTGATGGGTTTTTCTGATGCAATTGCTAATGTGTAGAACAAATTTTAATTGATCACCAATGGTAATGCCCTGTAGTTTTGTGCTAGATTTGACTTCTATAAGAGTATTGTTATGGGACATTATGGAGAAGGAAGATTTGATGTGGTTAATGGCTTTAGGAAGGAGAGTGTGTTGAGTAGATGGAAAGAGTACTTTGAAGGGCTGATGAATGAAGAGAATGAGAGAGAGAGAAGGTTGGATGATGTGGGGATAGTGAATCAGGAAGTGAAGCAGATTAGCAAGGAGGAAGTAAGGACAGCTATGAAGAGGATGAAGAATGGAAAGGCTGTTGGCCCAGATGACATACCAGTGGAAGCATGGAGGTTCTTAGGACAAATGGCAGTGGAATTTTTAACCAGATTGTTTAATGAAATTTTGGAAAGTCAGAGGATGCCTGAGGAGTGGAGAAAAAGTGTTTTGGTACCTATCTTTAAGAATAAGGGTGATGTGCAGAGCTGCAGTAACTACAGAGGGATAAAATTGATCAGTCACAGCCTGAAGTTATGGGAAAGAGTAGTGAAAGCTAGGTTAAGAAGGGAGGTGATGATTAGTGATCAGCAGTATGGTTTCATGCCAGGAAAGAGCACTACAGATGCAATATTTGCTCTGAGAGCATTGTTGGAGAAATACAGAGAAGGTCAGAAGGAGTTGCACTGTGTCTTTGTGGACTTAGAGAAAGCATATGATAGGGTGCCTAGAGAGGAGTTATGGTATTGTATGAGGAAGTCGGGAGTGGCAGAGAAGTATGTAAGAGTGGTACAGGATATGTACAAGGGTAGTGTGACATTGGTGAGGACTGCGGTGGGAGTGACAGATAAATTTAAGGTGGAGGTGGGATTACATCAAGGATTAGCTCTAAGCCCTTTCTTATTTGCAGTGGTGATGAACAGGTTGACAGATGAGATTAGACAGGAGGCCTGTGGACTATGATGTTTGCAGATGACATTGTGATATGTAGTGAGAGTAGGGACCAGGTTGAGGAGACCCTGGAGAGGTGGAGATATGCTTTAGAGAGGAGAGGAATGACAGTCAGGAGGGCTAAAACAGAATATATGTGTGTAAATGAGAGGGAGGGTAGAGGAATGGTGAGGATGCAGAGAGTACAGTTGGTAAAGGTGGATGAGTTTAAGTACTTGGGATCAACAGTTCAGAGTAATGGTGAGTGTGGAAGAGAGGTGAAGAAGAGAGTACAGGCAGGGTGGAATGGGTGGAGAAGCGTGTCAGGAGTGATTTGTGACAGACGGGTACCAATAAGAGTGAAAGGGAAGGTCTACAAGAGGGTAGTGAGACCAGCTATGTTATATGGGTTGGTAGCATTGTCAAAAAGGCAGGAGTCAGAGCTGGATGTGGCAGAGTTAAAGATGTTAAGATTTGCACTGGGTGTGACTAGGATGGACAGGATTAAGAATCAGTATATTAGAGAGTCAGCTCAGGTTGGACAGTTTGGAGATAATGCAAGAGAGGTGAGATTGCGTTGGTTTGGACATTTGCTGAGGAGGGATGCTGGGTATATTGGGAAAAGGATGCTAAGGATGGAGCTGCCAGGTAAGAGGAAAAGAGGAAGGCCTAAGATGAGGTTTATGGATGTGGTGAGAGAGGACATGCAGATGGTTGATGTGAAAGAACATGATGCAGAGGACAGGAAGAAATGGAAACAGATGATCTGCTGTGGTGACCCCTAATGGGAACAGCCGAAAGAAGATGATGATGAATGGCTTTAGGAAGAAAAAGTAGCAATTTTGTTTTTTTAGGATTAAGGATAAGCTGTTGTTTGTGAGCCACATCTTACCTGAGTTAAAGGATGTCTGGGTAGTTGATAGGTGTTCTGAGTGAGAGCAATAGTGATGACTATAGAGTCATTTGCATAATGGACAATGATAGATTGAGGAGGACAAGAGGAGTAAAGTGAGTTGCTGAATATACTAAAAAGTACAGGACCAAGAATGGCTCCTTGGGGGACACCTGTTTTTACTTGTAGGGGAGTAGATAGTGCAGAGTCCCATCTGACTGACTGCTGTATATCAGTGAGATAGCAGGAGAACCATGCTACTGTAGCAGGGGAGAAGTTAAGGTGTGTACGTTTGTTAAGTAGAAGAGAGTGACAGACAGCGTCAAAAGCCTTTGAAAGGTCTAGGAATAGGCAAGATGTGAGTTTATGATTGTCTTTGGCTAGAGTAATGGTGTTGAGAAAGGATAGAAGAGCTGTGGTGGTACTATGCTTGGGACGGAAACCATGGCGTGTAGGAGTGAACAGTTGTTCTTCCATGAGATAGTGCATTACTTGTTTATGTATACATTTCTTGAGGATTTTAGAGAGAGGATAAAGGATAGCGATATGTCTGAAATTAGAGATTTCTGTGGAATTACTTCCTTTATGAATAGGAAGAGTGTAAGAACTGTTTCTAGATAGATGGAACTTTAGATTCAGTGATGGAGTGATTTATTAGGCTAGATACAGGCATAGCAAGGGAGTGAGCAGCAATCTGGAGAAAATATGAAGGGGTATTGTCTGTAGATACAGAGCATGGTTTGAGTTTAGAGAGTAGGGTTTTGATGTAGTTAGTGGGAACAGGTTTGAGAGAGAAGGAGTTTACTGTGTTAGTAGTTAAGGGGGGTTCAGGGAGGTTGGAAGTGTTGTTGTTTGAGGGGCTAAGGTTAAATAGTTTGGAAACTGATTTAAATGAAATAAGTGCTGATGGTATTGGCAGTCTCTTCAGGGGACCTATCAGGACATGGATTCAGCAAAGTTGGGTTGCCAGGATGTAGTATCTGGTTTATAGCATTCCAGAATTTTTTTGGGTCAGATTTTAATGTTGGGGGATTATAGTAAAAGTCTTTTTTGTCTTTGTTAAGTTTTTTTGTTTTGTTTTTGAAGTTCTTTGTACTTTTGTAAGTCAGCTGGAAGTTTGGATTGTACCCATGTTTTCCAAGCTCTATTTTTGGTTTTCATAAGGGTATGGGTGGTTTTAGATAACCAGGATGAAATGTTTGCTTTTATACAAACTTTTCTGGGTGGACCTAGGGAATTTAAAATGCTAAGAAAAGTTGAGCTGATGGATTTTACTGCATCATCTCGTGGGAGCTGTGTAAGGAAATTCCAGTTAACTCTAGAGAGAAGGGTTCTAAACATATCTGGGTTAAAGTGGGAAAGTTTATCGCAGTTGATAAGACGGTATGGTTTAGAGAGACAGGTTGTATATCTGAGCACTTTTATAGGTCAATAGTGTTTCTGGACTATGGTATTTGATGGAATTTGAAACAAGTATCCAGTTTAACACGGAGCTTGGAGAATGAGAGTCATTAGTGTGGGTAGGTTGAAAGATTAGTTGTGTAAATACATAGAGATTTATATGATGTTAAGAGTTTGGATTGCTGAGGACCTGCCAATTAATATTTACATCTCCAAGGAGGATGGTTTCATTAGGGATGTTTTGGAAGAGATATGAGAACATATTTTCCAGCAGGAGAATGTTGTTTAACAAGAAATATAATTTGGAGATTGTGTACATCATAATATATTGTATTATTTATGGAAACACTGCAAATGCATTGACTATCATCACTATAAAGAATACTTCCTACTGATAACATTGCTATGTACAGTTTTGATAGAATTTACGGTTCACAAAATATTTACATTTATCTACCATATGCTTTTTAAAGATGTTTTCTCAGAAAATGCTCTTGAATGCATGATGTGTGTAGGTTGCTAGAGGTGTAACATTCCACACCACATAGGCATTAATGAATTAATGTATGCAAGCAAATAAACAAGACAAAATTTGCTGCAAACAAATTGTTCACCTTGTTGGGAATATAATACAAAATAGTTGAAAATTCAAGAGTTATACAACACAGAGATGAGAAGAAAAGAGAGATATATCACAAAATGAAGGATACACTGCCAGCACACAAACTTACAAACTGGCACTACCAGGGGTTTCTTAACTTAAAATAACAATTCTTGAGTTTCACATCAGGGAGACAATGCACAGGGAATGGATCCTTGTAAAGTTGGGGCTTGAGCGAATGTTGCAAAGCCCAAGAGAAACCATTGTAACTATATAGCATTGCTTCATGACACTATTGCACACATTTGGATCTTTTATGAAATAATTTACTTATGCCATGTATTATGTGATGGGCATTAGTTGTAAAATAGTGTCTGAAAAGATACTATCTACAAATACATGTCTAATAAGGACAAATTGGAGGCTGAACTGATACGTTTACTAACTTCTTTAACAAATTCTCCATCAGGGGTAAGTTTCTAAAGACTAATCGTGAGACAATGTGATTCCACTTAAAAACAACAGGAGCAGAAGAGATTCATATTGAGCATCCTGTGAGTGTGACCAGATTTATATGAAACATCATGGCAACACTGGTGAAAGAAATAGGCAACTGAAAAATAAAACTGGTTCTAGACCCAATACACATGTATTTGCAGAAGGAAGTTCATGCCAGTTATAGAGGATTATGATTGGGTCATAATCATAGCGTGTATATTATATAATGAAACATGGGTGCTAAGAAATTCACCTCAAGAGCAAAGCTGGAGATGCTGAATTTTGGTATCCATGTCAAGAGCACATCATAACACACTAAGACTGGAGATATGATCATAATTCTTTGCAGTGCATGGAGAGTAATCTGTTCCGTGTACTGTTAGTTACAGAAATGTAAAATAAAATGCAATGTGTTATGCTGTGTTTGAAAGCTGGTAAAGAGGTGAAAACATGGTTTACATCCTTACATATTCCCTAAGTGAAGCAGTTTCTTTCAAAATACTAGATGCAATGTAGAAGACAACAGGCAGAAAGAGAATTGCAATGAAGCCATTTCATGTTCCACCACTGCTGTTTACTGCTCAGCACTGTCAGATTTTAATGCCAGACATGATTGTAACAGTGCATGGAAGTGCTTAACAACTGTTAAGCATCCTTCTAAGTATTAAGGCTAGGTCTCATGCAACAGCAGTGGTGAACCAGAATGTCATTTAACTGTAGTTGGAGCATAATCACAGAGCTCCATGCACTGCAGGGCACTTTAAAAGGTTAACCAGGCTGTGGACAACTAAAGGCCCATAGATATACTTAACATGGTATAGCACAAAAGGGCAATGAATAATTTAGGCACAACTAGATAGGATTACAAAGTTACAACAATTGTGATACTTTGGCTTAACAAAAGGGTAGTGAAATAACAGAAAAATATGGTTAGCAGACACCAATACGCTGCAGCAGTTAAAGTGAATCACATTGGCAATAATAATGCGTGCAAAAAATAAGCAGCTCTGTTACACATTGATGTACTTTTAACAAACTTAAAATGAAAGATACAAGCTTTTACTTTTCAGCCATGATTTGTCAACAATTTTAAACCACAAACTTCACAATGAGATGAAGTATATTTACATCCAAATCACATGACTTTGCTACCTGTGTGTGATTATATTAAGAAATTCAAAAACATAAATGGAAAAAAAATCCTGCTGTTATGCAGAATTGTATTTTAACATATGAGAGAGACACAAAGGGTGCTCAAAGAGGTAAATGTGCCTGCAAAGCTTTGTATGCAAGTAAACATATATTTTTCAGCTAACAAGAATCTAGGCTGAAACCACCTAAATATTGTTCTAAAACA
Organism: Protopterus annectens; assembly: GCF_019279795.1. Taxonomy (NCBI): domain Eukaryota; kingdom Metazoa; phylum Chordata; order Ceratodontiformes; family Protopteridae; genus Protopterus; species Protopterus annectens. Next base: position 1,131,356,939 of record NC_056727.1, on the reverse strand, counting down.
GGCTCCTTAGGACATGCAACTCTTTGGTATGACAGACACAACAAAAGGATTGGTGGGGCTTCCTGTCAGAAGTGTAAGATCTGATGACTTGATACCCAGTATTTCCAAAAAATAAGCCATGATTCTAACAAAAGATAATCCATTGCACCATTTGGCAGTGGGGCCTATTTACATGCCTCCCCTGATGTGAGGACTGCTCAGGTGGGGTCATTCTTACCCTGCTCTTTCTACATACATACATACATACATACATACATAAATACACTACATAGAAATGAATGCACCTTAGACTACACAGAATACATGGATATTGCAGCCTCGGGATTAATGCAGATCCCCTCATTCATACGTAAACTTTAAAGACAAGAGGATGACAATTACATAGCCAATAAAATCTGATGTGACTGCCTGCTGACTTTTGCTTCCTAGCCACTTTTTCTCTAGTAGAAAGTACAGTAGTAGAAATCATCTCAGATACTGACAGTAAACAAATTGCCAGTCAAAAATATTTTAATGCCATCTAGTGCTCCAGTCTTTTTCCCTGAATAAAGCTAGCACTCACAAACATCACACTTTCAAGCTCCTGACAGAAACATCCCTCATAAGGGAGAAGGAATAACTGTGGACTGAGTTCTTACTAATTATGGTGATAAATGTTGATGCTTTTCCCTTGAATACCTGAATTTCTCATCAGTATATAGCAGTTGCATTTCTTACAGGGTTTACAAAATTGCCCTTGAATGACTGCTTTTACAGTTTCTCTGCTCCCTTCATATTTATTACCTGTTTTAACTGTCAGCTCCGTAAATCTTTATTGTTTAACTCATAACTTGTTATTGCTTTATACTGATTTGTTTACACTTTTCCATATATACATACCTTGATTCATAGTTTATCCTTTATTTACCTTTTTTAAATCTTTGAGATTTGTTACTATTACTACTTTTATTTTTTAGCATTTACAAGTTTTCCAGGAAAGAATTATTGTCTCTATTGTAGGCTGTAAACTATTCAGAGACATTACGTCTAATCAAGGTTGCTACTGTTCAGAATTTTGGTGTTCATTATTATTCCTACTCTAAGACAAATTACCACCCCATGCATGCTGTGTCAACCATGTGTGATGTATGCATTGATCTCCCATAACACCTGTGACTGGCAGGCGGGGCCTGCTCTTCCGGAGATCATATTTGGGTGCTTTACATCAGTGTTAACTCTGATCAATACATGACTGACATCATCACACTTACTGCAACATGTGCTATGACTGCCATAACTGAGAGGAAGTTTATTTAGGATTATACCCCTACCCATGCAGACATTCTGCTCTCAATTTTCAGTGTTCTCTGTCATTCAGCACTCAAAATAGATTGGTCATGCAATTAATACTATCCACCATTTGACCATTGAGTTGAAACAGATTAAAGATGGATGCACCAAGTCTTTGAATACACTATGCCACAGCAAACACCTATGGTTGCCTTCTTATGCATAGTTCGCCTAATAGTGTAACACACTGTGGTGTCTAGACACCATCATATTACACTGGCACTGCTGAGTTTGATTATATACAAAGTATCCTCTCATACCAGCAAACTTATCATTCCACTTAGCCTCCATGGGTTGCTGACAGTTCTCTCTACTTACCTAGAGTCCTCTGTAACTAGAGTTTTTGTTGATTAATGTATTTGGAATATGGCACCTGAATGAATGAGGAAGTCTCCAGTACCTGCCAAATTTGAGTGATATTTGTGGACATACCTGTTTCAATTAGCAGCCCTTTTCTAAACCTTTTCCCTTTTCTACACCTTGTAGTCTAGCATTGTTAAATGCTTACTATTTCTCCAAGTAACATATTGTTTTTCATTTGTTTTCACAGTCTCTGAAGGATGTATACATAAAAAAAGTCTTCAAACATTCATAAAAAATTGGGCAATATCTATCTGTCCCTCCATTTAATTGTCATTGTGGCATCCATACCTAGGTTCATAGGTTCATAGGTAAGTACTATGCTATCTGCCCATGGGCATTTATAAGCCTAGCCACAGAGTGATGGCTTTCGCCTACCCATTAGATTAGTAACCTGGGCCTCTGTCAACAGGGCTCCTGAAGTGATCCCAGGGTAGAACTTACGATTACCCATCCACTCATCAAGATTTCTCTTGAAGAGGGTCAGAATGGAGCTCTGTCGAATATGGATTGGGATTCTATTCCAGAGTTAGGGGAGTCACTGGGACAGGAATCTACCCCTCCAGCATGTCCTGTTTATTGTTGTACATAGGTTCAAGTCACTAGAATGAGTGGTTCTGAGGGATCTCGTTTTTTTGAGGTGAAGCATGTCCATTAGTTCAGGGTTTGACATGGTCCTATAAGTCAGGCATAGGTCACCTCTGAGCAGACAGTAAGTGACTGAGAAGAGCTGGAGCTTTTTTAGTCGTGCTTCATAGGGTAATTGTTTAAGGCCCTTAATCATCTTAGTGAGGTACATCTGTGGTCTTTCTAGTTGTTGCAGGTGTCTAGTGAGGTACATCCCATATGGGGCATTGTACTCTATTATGGGCCTAATGAGTGAGGAGTAAAGGGGCACAATCACCTCCTTGGATCTGGATGAGAAACCCTTTGTGATTAGGTGTGCCACATAGAAGGATTTCCTGACCATTTCAGCTATGTGGTTATCAAAGGAGAGCATGCTATCTACTTGGGTACCCAGGTCACTAATTACTTCTTCTGTACTTAGTGGATTCCCATCTATGTGGTAGTTTGTAGGTACTTTGTTTTTCCCAAATAGGATTACTATGCATTTTTTGGTATTTAGCTTGAGCCCGTGACTTTGACACCAGGAGTTTGTCTATTTGAGACCATTTTGCAGGATGTCTGTGTCAGCTGGAGAGTCAATTATTGCACCCAATTTACAGTCATCTGCGAACTTGGTTAGCCACAGTCCCTCTGCCTTTGCCTGTACCTCTTAACCTCTGAGTATTAAAAATGGGACACTAGACTTTAAATGGGTCTATATCAGGACATTGAAAACAGCGAACGCTCTTACATCGAACCCTGATAACCGAAACCAAAGAATGTTGAACGGCCAGAACAGCGATTTTTTTTTCTCTGGGCCATTGCCGGGACTTTGCCATTTCCTTCACTGTGGTGCGATCTCAGAGTTGGTATATTTAATTAGGGAAGGTTGTGTGGATTTGTTTTTTTTTTTTTTTTTTTTTTTTTTTTGGAGCAGCGTTTTCTAATATAGACCTCTTTAAATCATAGCAGAGTGCTCAAAAGAGGAGTACATTCTTTTTCCCAGCTACAAAATGCTAAACCCCATATAGCTAATAACAGGAAATGTTTACATTGATTTATTTTGATTATGTAATAATACACACACGCTCTCAAACACAAATGCGCACACATGCACACACATTTTAAATTTTTACTTCTCATAATTTTTCCCCACTCCCAAGAGTTACATAGTGTTCTGCTTTCTCCACAATTAACTTTTTTATTATACTAAAATTGTTTATAGGTGGCAAATTTTTCTCACATATTGGAACAATACATAGAACAGTTTACGGTACTACATCGAGCCTCTAATAGTCTATCTTCTTTCAGTTTAAAACTCAAAGTGCATAAAGCCAAAGCTGCATCTTCCTGCCTTGATTAACTGTAAGTTTCATTTAAATATAAAAGCAAAAAAATATTTGATCCTAAATGATTACTTCTACAAGAGCTTGAACACTAACCTGTGCAAAGTGGACATAAACGCTTTTGTTTATGTATGTTTTCCTTTCTTTTTTTCATTTGTTTTGGTTCATAGTTGAAAATGATTCTGTAGATCTACTCATTTAGAAGTTTACTAAACAACTAAATAATGCACTTAAGGTGCAAAACAGGTAGTCTGTATGGATATAACTGGTACATTGTGGAATCAACTTTGAGGTCAACATGCTGAGATGTATCTTCACTGATGCAGTTGAAGCCCCATTACATTTCTTTATACAGATGATGGACTTTAATCCCACTGCAACAATAAAATTGTGTAGGGCAGGTGAACAGTGAGTCAGACATAACAGCTAAGACAATTACTTTTCCAGCCAAATAGTATGCTTACATGTATTGCTAGTGATTGCAATCTTTAAATTATTTTGAAAAGAAAACTGCCCTTGTTCTGCAATAAAAAAGTGGTTTATCATACATAATTTTAAAACTTGTGAACTTTAAAAACAAATTGTGTACCTTTCGAACAATTTATTACAGAAATTATTTTACTAAAAGTACAAAGTCACTTTATTAACTTGCCCTTGTGGTGATGTTAGATACTTTTCTGTCATTTGTATTCACATCTAGGTTTCATTGTGCAGCTCCAGTTTCAAAAGAGATTGTCAATAACTAGTCCGCCAGACCTAATATCTGGACATCAGTACTAATTGGTTCCCGTACATGTTGGTAAGGTACATTTCCATGGCCATGCACAAGTTGCTATAGCTAGCATTCCCTTTTGTACAAATATACAGAGAAATAGATAAATGAAAGCAGGCTGAACCACAGGATAAGTTTAGGTGTTCTTTCAGAGTATAACTTCCCTTCCTCGTAGACACATGCAGGTCATGGCTCTGCAATTTCCATTAATTACCCCCCCCCCCAGCACCTATGTCAAGGACCTGAATTCAGGTCAGTTGATAGCTAGCAGTTATTTATCCCCTGGCCATGAGAGATGCACAGAATATTAAGGCTGTGAGCTGGTACTGAGTTTCTTCCTATAGACAAGGTACAGGATTTAATTCCTTCCACCTGTGTTTGCCTACTGTGTGACTCTGAACAAGTCAGTTGACAAGACAGTGTTTTTGGATCACCACTGAAAAGGGACACGTGTCCAGTGGGCTTACTCAGTTAAGAATGTATAAAATAATAATAATAATAATAATAATAATAACAGGAATAATAATAAAATAGGAGCAACAGAACCAGCAGATGCATGCTCTGGCTGCATATACACAGAACACAGGGGTCAGAGAGGAATAACATGGCCTGTGCAAATGCTCCTAAGAAATAGGTGAGTGACTGAAATCTGAGTTTGCAGTGTTTTAAATGAACTTCAGTGCATCCAAGCTCAAAGGAGGTGTAAACATAAATGTCTGTAACATATAAAAAAGAATCAGTAGCCATCAGAGCAGGCACTGTGATCTATGGCTAATGTAAGGCAGGGTAGCAGAGTGTCCATGAAAAGGCCATGCTAGCAGATAACTACTACTAAAGTATTTCCCAGAATAAAGTCCAACTATCAACCTGCCTGAGTAGAAATAAAGAAGAAAGACTATCAACATGGAAAGAAGAAAATTCAGTATCAGAATGGGAGAGGGTGCCAGCAAGAATCAAGTACTAGTTACACTATAACCAAGCAGGCACACCATGTATCCTATTAACTGCCAAGGGCATCAGACTACACTAGTGCAGATAATAGCAAACTACAAAGGTGTGACTTCAGTGAGGCCACAGCAAATATTTTGTATTACATGATTCTGCAGAGCTGCAGTTGTGTCGAGATGAAGGCTCAGTCTGCACTTTTTTTGGCCAGTTTCAGATACCTTTTACCTTTGATGTGAGATTTTCATGTTAAACCGTCTCAGGTTGAAAACCTAACTATTACAAAAGCTGCAGGTTCCACTGTATTCCGACTCACACCACAAATTTAACAGTTGTGTATGCACTCTGTTCTTGATGGTTTTAATGTTTTACCTATATGTATGTATTTCACCTTACAGAACATGTTTTTAGCAGTGCTGGCAATATGTAAAAGACATTCTGCATTTTTGCAGGGATTTAGGACTCCACACACCTGACATAACCCATGCCTTTCAACTTCTCAAATCCCTGCAGGAGTTTAAATTCCACGTAATACATTGTTTTCTTGGCATATCTTCATGTGGTTGAGCTTGGATTCCTCAAGTAACAAGTACCAAATCACAAGACGGCAAGAAACAAAATGGACAGGGCTGTTTTCCACAATCACTACCACTGCAACTTCTGTGTGTGCATCTGCAGTCATTCCATTATTGTGGGAAATTTCTCCTTTCTTTGTGTTTGTGTAACCATATAGTTAATTTATATAAGTTCAGAGAGTGTGGCTTCAACCACACAAATGCTTACAGTTGGAGTTTTCGCACTTTTGTTGTCCCAGGATTTTGAGTTCAGAGATGTGCTTCTGTAGTGCTCTGTCAGTTACCTTTTCATAGTGGATCCTTGTTTTTTTCACTTAACTTCGGTTACTGCAACTGCAATTTGGTTGCACTTATTTATTTTTGCTGTGCAATTTAATGGGCTGGCTGCAGACAGCATGCACTACTCATTTAGTGCAAATCAGAGACTGATATGCAAGGCCAGTCGTTACTCAGCAAATTGTAAAAAAAAATAGTACTAAAGCCATATGTATTGACTGTCTGTGAATATATTGATTAGTAGAAAATAACTTATTACATTTTTAATAATCATTTATGTACAGTTATGTCTTTATCAACTACACAGCGTAAAAATGCATAAATATGTATAAACCAGAACCCAGAATGTATACGGTACCTGTATTATAAACAGCAGCTTAAACTCATATTTTACTTTGTATGAAGAAATTCCATCAGCAATATGTGTAGCAATATGCTGCTTTAAAATACAGATGTGCACTAATAATTATATTATTAAGGTTTAGAATATGCATCACAGTATTAATCAGAAGGTACAGGTTTACCACTTAGCCAAGCTATCACATGCTTGAGTTGGTGGTGGTGTAAAGATCCCATGGCACTTATCAAAAAAAAGGGAAGGTAAAGCTACCCAGTGTCGTAGCCAAATTAGATAGATAGATAGATAGATAGATAGATAGATAGATAGATAGATAAATAGATAGATAGATAGATAGATGCATTGGCTTGTATAACAAACTGATTATTTTTGTCAGTTAGTGTACATTATTTAATTTAGGTTAAAAGTGCAGTTGTATAAGGTTAATGTCATTCTAGTTTGCAGACAATTAAAAGTATACAGCTTAACATTTTCTCATTTTTTTAATAAAACAGGAGAAAGAAATACTACTTAAGTTATCCTCTCATTGTTATTAATGCTGCCAATTTTAGTTACAGTACTCATTCTAAACCCAAATAGTTATTTATTCCTTCTCTTTAACCAAGTTGTCATGGAGAGTAATTCACTCCGCCCTAGCCCTTCTGCTCAACATGTACATGCCTGCTGCATCACACCAGGACGCACAGTAAACACACATATTTTCTTTAGTGTTAATCTATGCTGAGTGAGTTGCTATTGCTTGATTTTGTCAAGGAAATACTTTTCCTGGTAAAGACGTTCAGAAAGAGAAAAACATGTTAGCTGTCTGTGTAGCCTCCCTCAGACAATAGGGTAGAAATCCATCTGGGGAATTCAAGTCTTTTTTTTTAAACAGGTCCCTTCCCCACAGGGAAGCATTACCTTGCGGCATTGCTTTAGAATTAAGAATTATTGCAAGCAGTGCCATCTAGTGTGATGTTTGACATGGAAATTGATGTCCATAGTTCTTTCCTAGCGGAAAAAGCAGTGTGCATTCTCAGCTGCTCTGATCCACAAAATGACTTTGTCAAACTATTATACGGTGCTGAACCTATTAGAAGATTATCACTTGTGCCTAGCTGCTCTTTTATTTTCATTTGTTTTAGCTGTACTTTTCTTTTCCTTTGTTTTGTTCAGAACATTTTCTCTGAGTTGATCATGGACTGGTATTTAGGCATATCCATATAAAAAAATATATATTTACTCATTTTTAAAACATTATAATTTCTCATGTGGTAACAAGTCAGTAATATGTCATGCTGCCCTACTTTTCATTGCCTAAAGCATCTTATCACAATATATCAGACTTTCAGTTCCTTTAATTTCCCTGTCTGGAAGTGTACCCACTCTGTACGGTCTTCAGGACCAACAGTCAAGTCATCCTTTAAAGGAGTTATAGCAAGATGTTTGCAGCTGATCTATAAGAGCAAAGGATGTGTGCTGGATAGAAAGGCAGAACCCAAGTGGGTTTGCTCTTTGTAGGTATACTGCAGAGATTATCCTCTTTGGCCTTCAGTCTTCCAAAAAAATTAACTGATTCAAGCCGAAAGCATATAATTGTGTAGGGAGACACTGTAACTATCTTGCAAACTCTGTAGAGATTGAAGTCCTTCCTACTTACAATGGAACCTGATGGGTGCTGCTGCTACGGATAGTAATGACTTGTATCTACACAGAAGAAAAGGCTACTGCAGGATGACTCAGCAGTGTACACCTTTGTTCAGAGGGTTCCAGCATCTTAATCTATTTTTTAATTGATACAACTAGCAGTTGTCAGTGGCAGCACAATCAGCAGCTTTTTCCAGTCTAACTTTAGCTGCTTGATGAGTAACTAACTATGAATATTTTACAAATAATTTTGTAATACTTCATTGACTTGTGCTTGACCTGTTATTGAAACTATGAGTAAGTGGTTATCTGTGACACGCCCACATGCCAGCACACATCAAGAGAACTAGATAAGTACAGTAAAGTAGCCCAGATGATGATCTGTACATTGCTTGCAAATCTCCATAAATGGCAGCCAAGCTATAGTTAATATGATAATTCATGACACTGACAGCATCCGTTATGAGAGATTTAGTTTTACAGTTTCATTCTTACAGATTCAAATGGTTAGACATCAGATCAACCACTATGGCTTTATAACATACACCTAGAATATTCCATACCACATTGTATACACTTAGATAACTTCCCATATGTCTGTTATTGCTAGTCTGCATTACAGATATCACCTAATCGATATTTGGTATTAAGTGTTGTTTGTGTGATCAGCTATTACTCACAAGAATGTCAATTACATACTCTGCCTCTCAGCAATTCCACATTTAGACAAATGCTTTTCATATGCCTTTCAAAAGGCATAATTTACATGGCTCACTACTGCAAAAGAAAGACTCGAAAGCAAGATTCTATTTTGCTCATTGAGGGAAAATTAGTTTATATCAACAAAAGCAATCTAAAGAGTTTGGGACTTTATTTCTGTATGGTTTTCATCATTTTTGCATTTTGCTATTTATACTTTTCTGTCACTGCACATTTTGACTGAATCATGACACAGAAAACATGAAAAAGAAACTCCTTTTGATGCCATCAGTCATATCTCAATGCTTGTGAGTTTATGCAAGAAGAATGAACACTAACCTGTGCAAAGTGAGTTTATGATAGATAAAGAGGAGTTTGCATACCTGTGAAAAACTGGCAAGAAGAGAATACAGAACAGTCATCTCATCTACTGAAACCGGAATGTACAAATATGGTAAATCATGTCAGCAGTCATTCAGTAAGAAAGGTTATAAACAATTCTTTATGCTGCTGATATGATAGACAAACTTCCAGGTAACAATTGAGACATGGCAGTTAGGAATCTACAGGCAAGAAATGTTGCAAAATTACCCCAAGCAGACAAGCCCATGCAGCAACAGTAAGCAACAGAAAAAACTTTAGAAGGAGTATGAATAAAAATGATAGAAACATGGAGCATTTGATTAAAATGTAATGCTATATATCAAATGATTTGGAGACATGTTTGCAGATAACAAAAAAGTCTGTTTTTTTTTTTTTTCAATACATAGCAATACAAAAATGTATTACAGAAGTTCATTTGCATTATACTGTATTCTTTTAGTTACAGTTCCTCAAATGCACACTTTTTTCTCATAGGGTTAAATTGTAAACCAGTTCTATATTGCCAAGAAAGTTTGAAAGGAGAAATAGTTTTGGAATATAAAATATTCTGCACTGGCAGCTATTTCTTTTTTTTTTGTATAATTCTCTTTATTGAAATTTTCCAACAAATGAATACAATACTGAACATCAAATAAAATACAGATAACAACGGAAAAAACAAAACTCATATAATACATTCGAAACTATATACACATACTACAATGCCCAATGACTTATTCTATCCATAACTCACAATTTGATGGAGAGAAAAAAAAAGACTGTTGTCCGAGAACCAAAAGAAAGAAAATAATATGAGAAATTCAATTAAATACAAGTATAATTCATCATCATTTGTCATTTGAGTATAGATTCAGACATAATACTCCACCATTCTTTAGTAACTGACTTGAGCTTAATATTGTGGAACAGATATTTGTGAGCCCTGAGAAGTTTAATAGCTATGTGCTTGAAGCCTTCCCACGAGAGGGCATGTCTGCTTCTCCAATTTAGGGAAATGTAATATTTAATTAACATAAAAATAGGGATCAAAATCTTACATTTCCTTTCAGATAAGCCCGGTGGTGGGATGTGTAGAATGGTAAATTAAAAGACAAACGCCAACTCTTCAATACACAAGACAAAACTCTCAGTAGAAAAAACGCTTTAATACAAAGAGCAGAGCTTTCGGACAAAATCCTTCATCAATACTAAAATTACAACTGCATTTGCACAGTATATATAGGTCTAAAACATCACATGACCGACAGCCAAAAAGTCACATGACTTAATTCAAACATCACATAAAAAATAAAAAAATACTAAAAAATATAATAACATAGATTTAAGGTTCCTACATGGCAAGACATATAAAATACATATAAAAATACATAAAAAATATGTGTACATACACAAAATATATATATATATATATATATAGATATATATATATATATATATATATATATATATATATATATATATATATATATATAAAACATATGAAGAACAGTGAAGCTCATAGTCTGGATTTACTCAACTTAACCAAAACCGGTTTAAGACTAACCATACTATTTAAACCAGGGGCTAGGTCACTTGCTAGCCTAACTATCCAGCTATATTCTTTAATCTCAAGTTTATTATTCATATCCCCACCTCTAGGAGATGGTTGTACATGATCTATAGCTTTAAACTTGAACAAATGTTGTTGACCAAACTGCAGTCTATGCCTATACAAAGCATTAGTATCCACACATCTCCTGATTTCAGATTTATGTTCTGTGATCCTTTCTTTAAGCTTACGTGTGGTTTTACCCACATAGAAAGAATCACATGCTACACAGGAAGCTAGGTAGACCACATGAGTTGTTACACATATTGCTGCTACATTAAACTTAAACATTTTCTTACTTACTGGATGTTCGAACATACCCAAATGCTCATCATCAATATCATCACAACATGAGCAGTTAAAGCATTTTCGTGTACCTACACTACTAAACTGTTGTATCTTATTGTTAGGAAAATCTTTATAACAAAGAACACTTTTTTGGGGTTCTCATGTTCCTATATGCAAAGTGAGGAGTATTTCCCAATATATTCTTCAATTCATCGGATGCCATTAAGATTAACCAGTTCTTAAATATAATATGTTTAATAGAAGGAGATCTAGTACTAAACGAGGTAACATATCTTATCTCCATTCTATCTGAATTAGATGAATTAAGTGAAGCACTTCCTTGTGTCTCTGTGGCATTAGTCAGGAAGACGGGAGCCAACTTTGTCTTTCTCTCCTCTAACATTTTTAATTTTTCATCATCCAAGAGGGCATTATCATATCCACTATGGGTAAAATCAGCTATCATCTCATCCAACTGTTCAGAAAAGCAGAGGTCGTTAGTATTGAACCTACTAACTCTACAGAACTGAGATCTGATTGTGCCTCTGAAAATGTGTGGTGCGTGCATGCTACTAGCATGAGTATACCTTCCTGCACAAACATCCTTTCTATGTAGGCTTGTTTGTAGAAAATCACCCCCAAGGGTCAAATTGATATCCAAAAAGGTAATGGTAGTTTCAGAATAGCAGATCTTAAACTTCAAAAAAGAGGATGCTGACTTAATGTATGCCATGAAATCATCCAAATCATTTAATGTACCTCCCCATACCAGAAAGCAATCATCCACAAAGCGTTGAAAGAACTTGATATTATCTTTAAATGGATTTAGGTCACTGAACAGATGTTTCCTTTCCCACTGGTACAATACTAAGTTAGCATACGTATTTGCTACGGAGGTGCCCATAGCCACCCCCGTAAGCTGAAGGTACAGGGTCTCATTAAAGAGAAAAACATTATTTCTCAAAACCACATCCATAAGTGTACATATTTTTTCTATACTATGGAAATTTGGATTAGGACAAGAAACCAGAAATTCCCTTAATAGGTCTAAACTGACAAGGGGGGAGCGGTTGTGCTTATGGATAGGGATAAATATTTTATAGCCATGTCTAGTTTGCTCACTGATGAGGTTGCGTTCAAGAAAATCACTTGTATGGATGTAAAGAAATGTATTTCATATGTGAATATGGTAATTTATGATTTACAACTCCAGGGAGATATAGCTTTAGACTTATTTAATTATTTGACTGTACCTTGTCCGGTTACCCCACAGCTGTATGGGATTCCTAAGATTCACAAATCCCTAACTGATCCACCTATGAGGCCTATTGTCTCTGGAGCTGGTTGGATAACCGAGCCTCTTTCAGTTTATTTACATGAACAGCTTCAACAATACCTTATTGAATGTAATTCTATTTTACGTGACACTATTGATTTTGTTCAAAAATTAAAGTGCTGGTATGATGTAGATAAACCCTCTCTGGCATTGAGGAGGCACTATTTGGTAACTTTAGACATTGTGTCTTTGTTCACTGTCATCCCTACTGATATTGGTTTAGACCTATTAAGGGAATTTCTGGTTTCTTGTCCTAATCCAAATTTCCATAGTATAGAAAAAATATGTACACTTATGGATGTGGTTTTGAGAAATAATGTTTTTCTCTTTAATGAGACCCTGTACCTTCAGCTTACGGGGGTGGCTATGGGCACCTCCGTAGCAAATACGTATGCTAACTTAGTATTGTACCAGTGGGAAAGGAAACATCTGTTCAGTGACCTAAATCCATTTAAAGATAATATTAAGTTCTTTCAACGCTTTGCGGATGATTGCTTTCTGGTATGGGGAGGTACATTAAATGATTTGGATAATTTCATGGCATACATTAACTCAGCATCCTCTTTTTTGAAGTTTAAGATCTGCTATTCTGAAACTACCATTACCTTTTTGGATATCAATTTGACCCTTGGGGGTGATTTTCTACAAACAAGCCTACATAGAAAGGATGTTTGTGCAGGAAGGTATACTCATGCTAGTAGCATGCACGCACCACACATTTTCAGAGGCACAATCAGATCTCAGTTCTGTAGAGTTAGTAGGTTCAATACTAATGACCTCTGCTTTTCTGAACAGTTGGATGAGATGATAGCTGATTTTACCCATAGTGGATATGATAATGCCCTCTTGGATGATGAAAAATTAAAAATGTTAGAGGAGAGAAAGACAAGGTTGGCTCCCGTCTTCCTGACTAATGCCACAGAGACACAAGGAAGTGCTTCACTTAATTCATCTAATTCAGATAGAATGGAGATAAGATATGTTACCTCGTTTAGTACTAGATCTCCTTCTATTAAACATATTATATTTAAGAACTGGTTAATCTTAATGGCATCCGATGAATTGAAGACTATATTGGGAAATACTCCTCACTTTGTGTATAGGAACATGAGAACCCTTAAAAGTGTTCTTTGTTATAAAGATTTTCCTAACAATAAGATACAACAGTTTAGTAGTGTAGGTACGCGAAAATGCTTTAACTGCTCATGTTGTGATGATATTGATGATGAGCATTTGGGTATGTTCGAACATCCAGTAAGTAAGAAAATTTTTAAGTTTAATGTAGCAGCAACATGTGTAACAACTCATGTGGTCTACCTAGCTTCCTGTGTAGCATGTGATTCTTTCTATGTGGGTAAAACCACACGTAAGCTTAAAGAAAGGATCACAGAACATAAATCTGAAATCAGGAGATGTGTGGATACTAATGCTTTGTATAGGCATAGACTGCAGTTTGGTCAACAACATTTGTTCAAGTTTAAGATCATGTACAACCATCTCCTAGAGGTGGGGATATGAATAATAAACTTGAGATTAAAGAATATAGCTGGATAGTTAGGCTAGCAAGTGACCTAGCCCCTGGTTTAAATAGTATGGTTAGTCTTAAACCGGTTTTGGTTAAGTTGAGTAAATCCAGACTATGAGCTTCACTGTTCTTCATATGTCATATATATATATATATATATATATATATATATATATATATATATATATATATATATATATATATATATATATATATACACATATTTTTTGTGTGATTTTGGTGCTCTCTGGATTGTCGCCCTTATTGCACTTTTAAAGCGCACATTTTTTTACATTGTAGCTTTACATCTGCAAAGGCACCTTTGTTAATTACATATATTTCGAATGGTTATCAGTCTAAACAACTGCACATAATTTATACAATTTATACAACTGTTGCAAAACGATGTTTCAAGATTGTTAGATCATTGCCTTATTATGTTTTATACATAACATTATGTTATTTCTTGTTAGCTCAGCAAGAAAGAAAGTGACATATTTTAATCACTTAATTGTTTTAATTCAACTCTGGATAGTGGCGCCAAATCTTGGTATTTGTATTCGCATTTTGCATTGGTGATTACATTTGTTCTCTGAAGAAGCTACCACATTCATTGGCAGCAAAAACGCCGTTTTATTATTATTTTAATTAAACCTTGCGTTAAGAAGATCTTACAGCATTTTGAGTACCTGCTTCTTTCTGGATTTCCTGAGCCTGCTTGCCTTACTGTTTTTTTGTTTGGCTACTAGTTTGTGAGTCTTATATAATTATAGTATTGTAAAATGCTTAAGATAGAAAATGTGTAATATTGTTCAAACTCTTGTACATGATAATAGAAAATATGTGAAGTTCTTTTAATGTGTGATGTGTTCTCAGAATGCTGAGAGTGTGGATGAACTCACACAGTGGTTCCTACAACAATTAGCCACACCAAATTTATTCAATTGTCAGTTATTTTTGTATAAAAGAGATTGGCATATTTAGCCAAATGAAGGCATGTGGAAACAGCAATAATATGAAGGCACTGCTTTACATTAAGTTAAGTAAAGCCAAGAAGGCTAACATCTTAGTTATGGAAAGTTAAATAAACATGAGTTATTTGGATTTCCTGCTTTTACTGTCTACCAGATTATACTGGTGGTGGTGAGCATGAGTAAATTGGCCATAGACTTGGCAATCTAAATACCATGCAGTACCTCAGCTGTCAAGTTCAAACCATATCTAGATTACAAATCCTCATATAATTAGGTCTGTAACATTTCTTGTGTGGTTAAGTAATCTTTTCAGTATTGCTCTGAAAAATTGAAGAATCACAGGTGGGACTGACCAGAAACTGCAGTTATAACAAGAGCGTGGCATCACTGCAGAAAAGAGACAATAAGGATGACATAGAATTTTATTAACTGACCTTTGAATGCTAGGATATCAAAGCAAATGGGAACAAGAGTAGGCAAGAAGCCTGTCATGCTGACTGGCAGGAGAAGCACTGTAAACATACATGGACATGGGTGAACTGATTTCATGGCTTATAATAAACTTAAGAAACAATTTTTAGTTAGGGCTGGTATAACCCCAGAAGTGTGAGCAAATAAATTTCATAACTGAACTTTTAGTATAAATAATTCAGGAACTACACAGATGCACAAAGTGGAGAACATTTTAACCTTGTGCTTAGACCTAGTAGCAACAATAAATTGGAAATTTTAGAAACTTTAGCAGTAGATGTTTATAGAAATAAACAAATGTCAACTTCAAAGTGACCCAAAGAACTTTGATAAGCTAGTAACTCTAGTAGATCACTTATCAGTTAATAAGACAATCCCCGGGATTCATGAAGCTTGCGCCAGGCGCAGGCGTAGCATAGGCAGTATAATGCCAAATATGGCCACCGAGCGATTCAAGTACGATCCAATACCACGTGGTCTACCAGCATACGCCATATCTGCGCAGCCCTCGGCACAGGTATGCTAATCACCCCATGCACAGTACTGCACCATGCAAATTAAGGTACATAGCGATTCTTGAAGTGGTGCAGGCATAGCGTAAGCCCACAGAAATGTAAACCAAAAAAAAATGGTTTACATTTTGCCAAACAGAACATCGGAGCTATGAAAGCGGACCAGACACATGTATTACAAAGTTAACATATGCCAATGGCTAAATATACAGCCAATGGCATAAGAAACGATGCACAATACCTAAAAAACAACATTTAATGTCATGTCCACAGTAATGCAAAGTACAACCGCAGGGCATGTGTGCGCAAACAGGAATACAAGGAAAATATATACAAATGTCATAAAATCGCAATGTAATACAAATCATGATTTCACCATAATACTCAATGGTATGCATGGTACACCACAACCAAGCTGCAAGGGTTGCTAAGGGTCTGTGACAGTGTTCTGTGTGGTAACTATGAATTAGTAGTCAATGCAATGCAAATGAGGCAAGTAATAGTGAAATGCAAACGTCCCGCCGGCCTAAGGATGTACCATACGGTGCAGCGCTACAACACCAAGGAGTGGTTTGGAGGTATACATGACATCAGCAGTGGGGTGTACCACCGTAGCTGTAAGCACATTGGAGCAATGCAAATCCAGCCTGCCCATTGCTAAGCAAAGCCGTAGGATAGGGGTGGGGATGTAGGTATAGCATCGTTTAGCTGAGAGCACATAATGTGTCTGAAAACGCATGGGTACGTGGATGAAAACGTGCCCGAAACCCAGTAAGACGACACACGCGCCGCGCACCATAGCTCAAACAGGAAGGTTAGGGGAAGAAAATAAGGAAATGCCGCAGTAGGGTAATTGGAGTACAAATGAGCAAGTAACACCTATTAACTCACAGTGGGCAATCAATGGCAGCTAACAAGTCTGCTCGCAGCAACCTGCAGAACAGGATAGGGGAGGTGTCGGATTGCAAATAAAAGAGAACTGTCATAGCAGAGCAAAGCAAACCTGCAGTAGATCGGCCATAGAACACATGCCATAAGATAAGCCAGGTTTTGGAAAGTACAAATGAAAGCAGGCTGCTGGATGCATGAAAGAAAATGGGAGGGGAAACGTTAAGAAAAATTAAGGGAATGGCAAGAGGTAATCCATGGCAGCCAAATGTAATTCAGCACCAAAGGCACCACAATAGCAGTACCTGTGGTAAAATACATAAGATACCCTGTAGCTCCGATGGTACATACACACCCTATAACATCATCAGTGTTCACAGCACAATAGTATAAAGAGCGAAGTCACCTCACACACACCTGTGTATTCCCAAACACTGCACCATCAGTGTAAACAGATGGGGAACTTTTACAATGTACATGTTGGGAGCTGCCATAGCTGTGATTCATCACCATGTGTTAGAGACTGAAGGTGTTGTGGAGGATGATGCTGACAACCACCGCAAGCTCTGGAGGAGGAGAAGAGTGTTCAGACCAAGGGTAACCTACCAGGTGCTACATGATCTGGAGATAGTAGAGCGTTACAGGGTGGACAGGGATATCTTACAGCAAATAGTTGAGCTGTGCCGGCCACGCCTGAGATCCAGAAACAACAGAGGGGAACCCATCCCAGTGGACAGGAAGGTATGTGTAAGCTTGTGAATACTACCCACAGGTACCTTTCAAAGGCCAACTGGAGATATAATGGGGATCTCACAGGCATCAGCATCCAGGGTACTACACCAGTTCCTGGATGCTATGTTACTGCATGCCAATGAGTATATATACTTCCCCCAAACTCAGGAGGAGTTGGCCAGCAATATGCGTCTCTTCCACCAGATGGCACACTACCAGGAGGTACTGGGTGCAATAGACTGCACGCACATACATATCAAATCACCACCCAGTGAGCATGGTAGGTGCTACATAAACCACAAGGGATACCACTCCATCAACTGCCAGGTCATGTGGAATGCCCAGGGCATTATTATGGATGTGTGTGCTGGCAGAACTGGAAGCTACCATGACTTCCACATCTGGCATGCCTCACAGCTGTATCAGGTATTTGTCAGGGGGGACATCCCACATGGCCACCTTGTGAGGGATGCTGGCTATGCACTGGAGCCATGGATGATGACTCCCATCAGAAATGCACACACACCCATGCAAGAATGCCATAATGAGGCACACTCACAAACCAGAATCATCATATAGCGTGTGTTTGGGATGCTGAAATCACAGTTCCATTGCTTGGACATATCTGGTGGAGCCTTGCAGTACTCTCCAGGCACGTGTGCCCACATCTTCATAGTATGTGCCATGCTACATAATATGATCCTGCAGAAACAGCTGCAGCAGGGACATAATGGTGAAGGCCTTCACAGCCCACCGCAATTGCCAAGGCCATCACAGGCACAGAGGGATTCAGAACACAAACACTCTGTGCCAGCCCCAGTAGGCAGACGGATGCATGCCCAATATGCCCACGCCTTGGCAAAGAGGGAACGTATAGCACGTACACTGACAATGTAAGCCCCTACGGACTGACACACTTCTCCATCTGCACACACAGTAAACTGGATGGCTCACACACATGACCACCGGTAAAGTGTAATGTATAGGTGGCCTACTGTGTAAATCCTACATAGGCAGCCCTCAACCATTGCACACACAACAGCTATTGGAACAAGGAATGTCAACACCTGAACAGTACACCCACCTAACAGCATATGTTGATACTGTGTGTATAGGTTCCTAGGTACATCGGTAGGTACATGCCCAATTGTCAGAGGCAATTCATCAACCGAGGCAAACAGTGTCTGCTGTTGCCACCACATCGATTAACCAACTGTCCCTCACTGGAGCAGAGGCAATTGCGGGATCCATGTGTGTAATCACTGTTCCCCACACACTCTGCATGGCTTACCTGGTGTGTTAATGAGGGGCTCCATATAATGTAATCAGGGATGTAGTGGCAAAGCATGTGAAGTACTCATAACAGGTATCTGTCACCCCAGCATGCTCCACCTATGGTTGTGTGAAGGTGTAGCACATTATAGTGTGTGGCTCACTGTGACATACATTACCAATGCTGGAGCACATCCATTAAACATCACTTGGACATACCATTAATAGGTCTCATCCATATGTAAACTAAATGAGTTACACATTTGATTGCAGTATGGAGTAACAGCCATAGTACAGTCCACATACAAAACACCATAACACGTGTACAAATCCCAGATGTCCATGTGGTAAATGCACTGACTGTCATGCATGTTCCCGGTCCCACGTCCTGCAAGGGACGTTACGTAATCCCGAAGGCACGAATAATGGATGTTGGATGCAGGTCATCAGATCAGGTTTAGCACATGTCAGCAGGATTATGCGTTGGCAAGTGCTGGTGAGCGTCATTTAAACATGAATATACGGATATGCACAAAACATGGCTAAGCTTTTCTGAATATCACGCAGATCACGGTCAATGATCTCCAGAACAGGTGAAACTAGCATTATTCAACCCTGTACTAATAGTGCCTGCTCTTAAGGGTAAAACGACCACTGCCAGGAGTAGAACATGCAATCATGTACACAATCACCTAACAGTAAGCTACCCGAGATGTACCAATGTATTGTGACAGGTTAAAACACAAACATGCAGAGTCCAGGAAACAGTATACACTGACATGTACACAACGAAAGGTGTGTTCTCCCTCTCACTCCCTCTCTCTCTCTCTCTATATATATATATATATATATATATATATATATGTATATATATAAAGTGTGATAGAGAGATATAAGTTGATATATACATATTCACCTATATCTGCAAATATATAGATAGGTCAACGACATGTACACAACCATGGAGGTACAAATAAATAGGATACTGCCAACTATCGAATGTGTCACATACCAACACGCATAATCACGAGGCTGAAAGACCGAAAGACCACATTACCGGAACACTAGAACTGAGAGTAATATTATTACGATGTTAAGGGACATTTAGTTATCACTGCCGGTGCTGCGGTCCAGGTGGGTACTGTGTTCAACTGTGTTTGTGATTGCTGTAGTCTGTGTATGTGTGTGTTGAGGGTGCAGTGTGCATTTCTGTGGGACTGTAATGTGTGTGTGTGTGTTTGCATCATGTGTCTGTTAGTGCTAACTTGGAGGTAGATCATTACGGTAGGTGTGGTCATAGCTGGCCGTAGGCATACGGTTACCACCTGTCCCACTTTTAGAGGGACAGCCCCTCCCTGGGCAGTTGTGTCCTGACAAAAAATATTAAAAAGGGCAAATGTCCGAGATTGTAGGACATAATTATGTCCCATATATTATGTAATAGTTGCATTAAATAGTTATGCCTGTATCTAAGATACGTAAATGTTACATGAAACATGATAAGTAGCTAAAGTGCTTCAAGAATAAGTATGTATTCAGGATAAAAGTATGTTCTATCCTGTGTACTGACCGTGGGTATGTGTCGGCTTGGAAACACCAATGTGTGTCCTGCAAATGTCCCACTATGGCCATTTGAAAAGGTGGCAACCCATGCCAAACAGGTTCAGTCACCAACACAACTGCAATGAGTGCAAATATCTGTGACAGAAATACACGAGACAGCTGTCATTTAGTAACATTCCCTTACATATCGATGCATTTCCGGAGGTATTGAAGTATCAACCTCACCTGCATGCTATATAGAAACCAATTAACAATGGCTCAATGTATAATAACAACCATAGTTTCTCAGTCTACTAAATTATAGGTCTTCAATTAGGGAAGGAGCCCACACACATATATGGAATATGTAGAAATGCAGTCCCCACAAACCAGTATATGCTGTGTACACCCACCTACATCTTCCCCACATCCAAAACAATTGCAATACAGACTGTAATAACATCACAAATATCCACTCACTCAATTACATCTGCAGAACTGTTAACATACCTTGTGAGAGACACATTTGTAATGGCGCCATGTGAAATTGCAGCTGTTGTATAATGGAACACACGGCGATGTTATAGGTCTTGTTTGCAGTAGTCTCTAATCAGACGGTTGAGATGACAGGTACACTCACATGTAGAACCACATACTCTAGCCGTCACACACAATCCACGGGGGACACAAATTCAAAATATCTGTGTCTCTCCAAATAGCAGTTGCAATTTCTCACAACAAAACACATACAGGCCATCTCCCCGAAGGTAGGGCAAAAGGGCAATGCCCAAGTGGAGAATTCAATTATACCCCACTGTTGCCGCGTAACTGGTGAATGGAGTAGCGGCACAGCTGATGTGCATGTAATAATTTACTCAGGAGCACCAATTGGCGGCAGGATACCACATGTTACAGGTATCAATGTATATAAGGATGCCTTGCCATACATTCAAACTGTAAGCTCATACCATAGAACCGTTTAAACAGTAAAGGTGTAAGAGAGATATTTTACAAAGACTCGGAAACATGGTATGTAGAGCACTCAGTATGTCAGTGTATGTAGAGCCTGTTTTGTAGTAATTAAAGTGTACGCAATGCATAAAGTGGGAAAATGTATTATGTAGTGATGTCTTGTTGAGCATAGTAATGCTTGTAGAAATTGTGTGTCCTGCTTTGGGCCACAAGTTTAACATCTCATACACCACAAGGGATGCTACATGAGGGCTTTAAACACAACAATTCCACACCACCCACCATCAGTAGTAGGGTTTGTCCAACAAGTATGTGCCATAGCAGGGGATAGTATATGTTGATATACTGTCACAGTAAGCATGTGTAAGGGCATATAATGAGAATAACATGCCTAGGGTGGTCCTGTTGTGCAAGTATGCTTTGCATTATGGGATAATGTTTAAAATATGTGTAATGTACAGTATTGTAGGTAGATATGTCAGATATTTTACACAGCATAACTGTTATATCATGCAAACAAAGGATATCGTCTATCAGCATGTAGAATACACAATAACAGGATACATATGGCTTGTAGTCACGGGACACTGTAACAGCATGATAGCTAACTGAAATGGAAGAGCTACTCAATTATCCATGCACAAAGGACATGTAATAGCTTCACAGGTTCATAGTGAGGTACTACGCTGTCTGGCCAAGTCCATGTGTAAGCCCAACGACAGTGTTTTCACCGGCAGCACCTCCCTAGGGTAGTGTCCTGTCTGTGAACAGCAGAGCCATGTGTTACCTGCACCTGTGTACAGTACAGCCACTGCAGTGATCCCTGGCGTACATGTGTGTCTCCCATCCACCCATCGAGGTATCTCACGAAGAGTGCTAGTGAGTGTCCTTGCTTGATGTACATAGGAATCATGTTCCAAAGCATGGTGAGTGTCTTGTTCAGAAATGTATCCCTCAAGCACGTCCCACTCATCGTTGCGTTTGTGCACATATCCATGAGCATGTTGCTCTCAGTGGCCTTTGCTTATGTTGCTTATGTGGAGTATATCCATAAATATTGTTGTGGACATGGGCCCTGTATGTTCAGCAGAGGTCACCCCTGAGTATGCAGTATGCAAATGTGTACAGTCATGGTGTTCGTAGTTGTGCCACATACGTCATCCTTCGGAGGTCAATAATCCTCATGGTGTGTTAATATTGTGGTATGTAAAGCCGTTGCTGTTCCATAAGGTACACCCCAAAAGGGGTGTTGTACCCCTGAATGTGTGTCATACGTCAGGAGTATAGAGGTACAATGGGTGCCTTTGTTTCAGCTACAAACCCATTATAGATAAGGGTGGCTACGTCGAAGGATATCCATGCCACATTAGCAATATGGTTATCAAAGGAGTGGGTGCCATATACGTGTGTACTAAGATCCCATATAATGTCACATGTATGTAGGGCACTACCACCTATGTGACTGTCAGTGGATGATTGGTGTAATCCAAAGGGGATGTCTATGCACCTTGTGTTATGCAGCTTGAGGCCATGTTATTGACATCAGGTATCCGTCACAGTGACACTGATATGGAGGGTGTCTGTATCAGCTGGTGGATCAATCATGGCGCCTTGTTTGCAGTCGTCTGGAAACCTATTCAGGGAAAGTCCCTCTGTGCTAGCCTGTACCTCAGGGAAGCATATACTGAACATGAGGGGCCCTATGACCGAGAATTGTGGTACGCCAAGTGTAACTTAATTACTGTAGGTATCACGGTATGCTACCCTCATTGTGTGGGTCCTGTCCGTGAGCCACTTTGCATAACATCCCAAGACGTAGGGGTCATTGTGCAGGTGGATGTGTATGCTGTCAATACCAGAATGGGGAATGGTGCTGAAAGCCAATGAGAGGACAATGTAGGCTGTGTGGACCCCCTTACCATCATTAACTACCCTGGTAACTATATCAAAGGAGTCCACCAGGTGTAGGAGCCATGGTCTGGCACTAACATATCCAAACCGGATGGCATCAAAGGTCTGGAGGCCACCAATGTCTCTGTGAATGACTTCCATGATGATGTGCCCCATAGCCTTGCAGAACAGTCCAGTCAGGCGTATAGGGCAATAGTCCCTGTGGTTCATTGTGGTGCCACCTGTGTGGAGTGTGATGACTGTTGCTGTGTGCCATTCAGGGGCCACAATGTCTGATACATGGCTATTACTGAATCTGGTGGCCAAGTGGGGAGCCATGTCATTCTGAGGTTTGCGTAAATCACAGCCTGGGATGTTGGACGGTCACATGGAGTCTGTGTTCCAGGCCTTAGAGAGTGCAGGTTGGAACTGCGTAGCCGTGACCACAGGGACTCTGCATTGTTCCTGTATGGATTTTGGCCCTATAGGGAGTGAGAGGGTGTAAAGTTAGCATTGAACCTATCTGTCAGGATGCTGCCAATAGCAGTCGGTCTGTAATGTTCCTGCCTAACCGTCGTATGTCAGAGCAGATGTGGGTATTGCCATTGAGTACTGACATACCTCCATAATGCTTTGTGGCAGTCCTTGGAATGTGTCACAGTAATGTTTATGTAGCTAGCTTTGGAGGATGTGATAAGGGATCCCGAATTTCTACTGAGGCTGACAAGTGAGCTACCCCACCCATGGGATTGTACTCCACTTTGCAAAAGCCACCACCTTCTGTTGTATATTATGTGCATGGAACTGGACCCCCAGAGTGGCGTCCATTATCTGGTGGGTACCATCATGGCTCTGTTTGGGATAGCATGATCCATGCAGTCATGTAAGTGCTAATGAAGTGCACTGGTGTAAGTTTCAGCATTTGTAAGTGCATTGTCCATCTGCACGGGTGCCATGACGTTTACTACCGCTGTCATAAGACATCTGAAGGAGGCATTGTAGAAATCTTCTACTATGTATTCCGTGATGGGTATGGTGCCGGGATGTGGATAACAAGGGTGATTAGCATATGTTCGGAAACTACCAACAAGGGGATAACCCCAGGTGTCGAACACCAGTCACATGTTGGTAATGTCCATGCCTAGGATATTGTTGGTCTTGGTGGTGGTGTGTATGGGTGGATCCAGCCGAGTGGAGGTTATGAATCCCAGAAAGCGTTGGCCTAATGTGTCGGTACATGAGTAGGCATCCTAGTTAAGTGTGGGGTAGTGTCAGTCTCACATCAGTAGTACCTGTCTGAACCCTACTGTCCAGTACACTGAGAAATGAGGGCTGGTAACCGTGGGGTATGTTGCTGAATTCATAGCAAGTTACAATGTGTATAGCAAGTCTGGTCACAGTTAGTTGCATGTGGATCACCTCTGATGCATTGTGCTAAGGAACCAGCCTGGAGGTGTGTACATCCTTGTGAAATATGGACACACCTCTGCCATGGGTGTTCTGGTCCTGGTTACATGACTGAAAGGTATGGTCTGTGTGTAATCTGTCAGTGCAGGTGTGCTCTCCTGAGCCTAGAGACAGGTCCCAGTCACTGCAGAGATATCAAAGTGGTCCATTATAAGGAGTGCCTCGCCTGAGTGCATTAGAGATGAAGATGTCAAGCATTGAGTAACAGTACTCCAGGTTTTGCTTGCCTGTTCCTGTTCTGGTGGTGAATGTTATTGGAAACTGCCCAACACAGGCAGTATAGGAGCAGCGACAGCCTTACATGTTATCTGTACTCCCAGGGCTGACAGTTGCAGGTCATCTGTGCCAAAGCATCGTGTTTTGTTGACCATGTCATTCAAAGCAGACAGATACTGGATGCCTGTGGAATGACAGCAGACTCATAGGCAACTGTTGAAGTGAAACATTCAGTCGTTGTACAGTGGTATCAGTCTGGATGAATGCAGAATGCTTCTCAGGGCTTGGGCTACATGACCGGAGAGCTATTGCATGTCCCTGTACATGTAGTCCTGGAAGTTACATCTCAGGGCAGTCACACTAACATGGAGAATGACAGTCAAATCATACCTGGTGAGGTGTGGCATGGGTGAATAGGTTATGTTGTGCATCCTGTAACCCGACAGCCAGATGTAAGCGACTATCACCTTGTGCAGCCTGATGAGTGGGACATCAGTGTGACCGCCTACAGAATCACCTATGACCGGTGTGTTGGGTAGGTTATGACACCCTATTGGCTGTAGGTGAGGTGCACACATGAGTCTGTGGGCTATAAGTAATTGGTGTTGTGTTTGGTGATGGTGGCTGCCTCTGTTGCCTACAGAGAGAGTATGGAGAGGTTCTGCAAATGTTGTAGTCATACTATGTGTGGCCTGTGGTGGTGGAGATCTAGTGAAACTATGTGATGAGTGGGGTGTGTTGCAAATATTAAATGTCCCCACATGAATGTCAGGTTCAGTCTGGGTTGGTGAGAGCATTACCCCCAGCATGGCTACATATGTGCATCTCCCACAGGCTGTAGTGTCATATGTTGGGAGGTGAGCATTGTGTACATGAGACAATTGCTCTATTGCCTCATGTTTGCCATATTCATCATATAGACAGGCAATAACACTGGTAAGTGACACTTGGACATGCCTGTATATTCAACCATGTCTCACAAGATATATGAGTTACGTGTGTACAACAGCTGTTGTACTGTAAGCAAGCTGAAAATGTAAGGACAGACAGTGTACCTGTTAGAAATGAGTTGGAATGTGTGCTATAGTAATTAGTACCTCATGAAGTGCTTACATGTTCTGAACAAGTGCTGAGCATGAATATGCAATACAGATAGGGTGTTGGATAATATAAACCCACTGCAACCCACAAGCAGAGACGCCAGTCATAATTGGAGGCACTGCACTATTACCCTGCTGAGTATGGTCTGCAAGTCTATGAACCTTTATCAACGTAGATGTTAGCAGTAGAGATGTAGAAGACAGTACAGATGATTTTACACTGCATAGCATACCTGTGACAGGTCATAGGACATCCCCCATACTGTGTTCCAGCTACACTGAGTATACTAGATGTACCTTCGTATGTCACAGGAGTGGTCTACCAGTGGCCTGTTGACAGAAGCAACACTACAAAAGGTGTCTGAGTGACATGTGCATATCACACCAGTGGCAGCTACAGTAAAGCAAGGTTAATGTTTTGTACTCCCCCCTCATTGTAGCCCATACCACACAGACAAATGGGAGGCATCTGCGTATGTAAGGATGTGAATGGCCATGACCTAGGAGCAATAGCTGTCTCAGTGTTGTGGACAACATACAGAATGGGCTTTGTGGGTGAGGTGCGTGACATATGTGCACAATCTGACAGCTGATAATAGCATTGTCACCGCTAGGTGAATAACCCTGTACCCATTAACTACCACCTAGGCAGCGGTCAACATTATGGACACTGTGTGTAAGGGATGGTGCTGTGCAGTTCACCTCCCTGAGCTGGTGACGTCTCCAGGCCTATTAGGTAGTCATATGAGGCACCCATGTCATGACAGGGGAGATCATTGGACAGGCATACTCAGCACTTGGGTGACCAATATCGGATCACATATCATCTTTCAGGGTATTGGCCATGCGTGGATGGGCGATACCAGTCTTAGCAATCCTCACCTCCACTATGCAGCATGCTGGCTACCTTGCATAAAGACATGTGCTACACTGTGATGTTGGACATGCTACACGTACATATCCTGATCTGAAAGACATACCTCATGGATAGCCACCGTCCTACTACAATGATCGCCACATGCTGGACACATCCGTGTGCCATATATGTTACATACTCCTGCCATACCATGCAACCCTGTCCATCAAAGCTGCACATGTCATCTCTGTCAAACATGGTGCGATGACCGCATGGTACATGTATCATTAACTGTCTGGATCAGTAATGTGGCACTGATGCACCTGGCGGTGGCAAAATGGCTGTTGGATACAGCTAGAAAACCTTGCCCATACATGCCATGGTTGATAACCATCCCTGCAAATAACATCCGGCTAGCCATTGTCCCATGTGTATCACATGTGCAACACAGGCTATACATGGCAGGATGTTGAACTGCTGTACAGTGCCGTGTAGATGTATTTGGCAAAACACATGCATGTAATGGTTTCCATGCACATGTGTTCATTGTCACTGCTCATGTCCGTTAAGGCAGTGTATGTGTTGATATGTGACATATACACAGCATCAAGGTCAACAGCATTACTGTACACATCCAGGCATGTGCTGATAGGTAAGAACACCAGTACAAGCAAACAGACATGCCCACATCAAGACAGCATTCACATCGAGTATGAGCAATGTAATGAGGTGACACACATATATGGTGATGATATCCAATGCACAACGAGTGTTGCATGTGTGTGACACAAACATGTCAGTCGTGTCAGTGTCATGATGATTTGCAAAGATAACTGTTCATATGTACTAGATTTAATACAAATGTATGTGTAGCTGTATCTCTGTACATCTCTGTGATACTGTGACCTATCTCCATCATTATGTCTTCCAGATAATGCCTCGTTCATGCCTGCCAATGATAGCCACCAGGAGGATGATGCCCTCATCCCGTACCTCCATGATAACTATGAGGTGTTGTTCAGCCATGTGCCACAGCATGCCCAGCAGTGTGACGACCTGTGGCAGGAACTACGCAGGAGGGTTAATGATGTGGCTGGCCAAAACCACACCTACCAGCAGGTGCGCAGACACTGCATGGACCTGATATGACATGCAAAACAGCATGCCAATACAATCACCAGGGAACAAGGTGGAACAGGTGGTTGGCCACCAACCCAGCCCCCACTCACACACACTGAGGAGCTACTGGCCAGCCTGGGGACACCCTCAGAACAGCATCCACAAACAGTAGCTGCCATTGTGGAGGTGGGTGTCTCCCAACCACTGAGCCTGGAGTTGCCTGGTAAGTCACTAATGCACATATGACTATTATATCCCATTTAGTTGCATATGTCACTGTACAATATGTAATGTAACATCATATGCAAGGTATGTTTACACACATGCCGCATACTATAGTTTGCTACCCTGTGTATGCATACATATGCATACTATATGCTATTGTACAGGCAAATGTGTTAACATGCACAGTGCACCCTGTAGCTGTCATACAGTCATGGACAATATTCAAACCGCTGTGTCACCCCTATACAGGTACCTCTGGCGTGCCGCACAGACATCAGTCCATTGCAGGTGAGACAGTTATCAGTATCAGGCATGTTAATGCATATATCTTTTCGCCATGTGGCCAGTTAACACATGTACACATAATGTATGGTCCAGTCATGATATACAGGTCGCATCTGTCATCAAGCACACTGGCTACCCATGTGCAATATATACAGACTAAATGAAACACCGACATGAAAGCACAGTATCTGTCATTGCTAGATGTGTGGACAGCTGTGCATACAACGGTGGAGGTGTTGTTCAATATAGGCATATGTACTATACATCGGAACAA
The DNA here is from genome assembly GCF_019279795.1 of Protopterus annectens. Taxonomy (NCBI): domain Eukaryota; kingdom Metazoa; phylum Chordata; order Ceratodontiformes; family Protopteridae; genus Protopterus; species Protopterus annectens. The sequence goes on along the minus strand of NC_056727.1, from coordinate 1,131,328,131 downwards.
CACATGTGTGGTACGCAAACAGTACCACACAGTAAGCTGGGATGTGGGCAGCCCACAGGATTCACCATTGTGTAATATGCCCCTGCAATGGGTGCACACATTGTGATGTGCCATCTGACAAGTCCCAGACATATAGTGTTCTGGCAGCAATATTGTCTCACTATCCCATAATACATACCCCACATACCAAACATACAACCCTTTGTCTGCATAACCCTGTGGACAGTGATGTATCTGACATCTATGGGTGTATGTCATATGGGACAACACAGACATGTGAGATAGATGGCCATCACAAACATTTGGCCAACACATGTTCACATATGGCCATGGAGGATGGCCAGAGACATGTAGCCACACAGTAGATGTGATGTGTATACACCGTGTTGCACATTGTCCACACATGGTCCAACTATAGCCTTTGTTGAATGGTTATATAGTTGATGTGGAACACTGGTCATCCTAAAAGCCTGTGCACAGCTTGTGGAGGTGTCACTTAATTCGACCATACAAGATGTGTTGAACATCATGACTGTGTCATAGCATGACAGTAGTCAACTGTACAGCTTCCACAGACATAGACACCACATCAGGCCACAGATACCATACATTTCCCTTGCTGCTGTTGGACATCACTGTCAGCCATGCACCTTGTGTGTGTGGTACATAAATGTCATGTGGGACATGGTGTATTGACTAGTCTGCCATGTGTGGACATGGTTGCCAGGCAGCTAAGACATATTAGTAGTTGTGCAGGGGTGTCATCCGTAGGTATTCCAGTGACCTGTCACATGACACAGCATGGTTTAGTGTGTATACACCTCAGCGACGTGGGTCACAATCCACAGTAGTTATGTCATGCGCTTGCATGTAGTCATGGCTATGCACTGTGTGTGTATTACACACTGTATAGCAATATAGGTGGCTCATGATGCCATGCACTGGCACAGTGTATGTACTTCACACTGTATAGCAATGTAGAAGCCTCATACTACCCTTCAATGCTCATGCACATCTGCTAAAAGTGCTTTCTATCTGTAGGGCATACAGACAACACTGCAATGTGATACCCATTACACTGCTGTACATGTGTCAGGACATCATTGTGTCAGACATGTATGCATGTCAATGCACACGTCCGCAGATTACATGTCAAGGTCACATCAGCCATGTGTACTGTTAACCTGTGCTGGTCCACATGGTGTATCACAGGGATGCATGCTTACTACCATGATTGTGTGAACTGCATGGCTTCTGATATGACACCTGCTTGCTGTTGTGTGCAACCCAGGGAGGTATGCTAACTACCACTATTAATGTCTGAGCTGCATACCGTCTGCTGTATCACATGCATGTTGCATGCCATCTGTCAAACCACATGCATGGTGAGTCAGTGAGTCAGTGAGTCAGTGAGTGTCTGTGTGTGTCTGTGTGTGTCTATTGTAGTTTAGAGTCTTTTTTTGCATTCACGGGTGATGTTGATGCGTTACCCTCCCGCGGTCCATCTGATGTTATTGTCCCCACAGATACTAGCAGTGAAGAACATATGCTTGAGGTAAAGGCAGAGTTGTCAGGGGCTGAATCTGTGCCAATAGTTGCCATCCCAGCTATGTCCCCCTCTTTCCCACACACAGTACTCATGCCAACACATACCCCATCACCAATGGCCATAGAGGAAGGACAGTCAGCGTGTGTTAGCTTGGAACAGGAACATGTGGTGGCTACAGAAGGTGTGTCTCCGCACCATGGTGTCAGTGTAATGACTGCATATGTGTCACACAGGCATGTGGCCAGTGCTGCTCATAGGAGGACCTCTGGCAGACATGAACCTGCAGAACAGATCGCAGCAGCTGGTGTCACCAGACGCATGTTCCAGACTGTAATGGCAGTACAGGCATGTGCTGAACGGCAGAACACAGAAGGGCAGAGGCTTCAGAGGGCTGCTATCCATTCTTTAAACAACAACATCAATGCATTGGCAAATGTTCAACAGAAGATCGCTGATGTTCTGGACAGGCGATTGGGTGACATGGTTGGAATCCTTGACCATGGCATGGCAATCCGCGAGTGTGAGCTGTCTTTGCTGGAACATCTGGTAGGAGTGAGGCGTAGGCCACGTGGATGTAGGCCAGCTACACCACATGGTGCAGGTCAATGTGAACGAGCCACCTCACATGCCCGCTCCCACTGTGCCGGTAGCAGTAGCAGTGCAGCTGGTGCTGCGCTGTCCACACCAGGACACAGCAGGCCACGTGGACGTGGCACTGGATGTTCCCAGTGGGGACACAGTTCCAGTGGACATGTGTCATTGGACAGTAGCCAATCTGTACTTCTGCCTGGTAGTGCCCGCACAACCCCTGGCAGGCACAGATCACGTGGCTGTGGCTGGACACAGTGAGCTATACATCCTGGTCTGTACAATTTGGAGCTGTCAATAATATCTCTGTGTAGGCTGGACACATGGCAGAACTGTGTGCACACACACACGCACACAGCAGAAACATCTGTAGGGCACCGCAACACCCACATGCATAACGACCACACATGTCCAATCAGATCACCGATCCTAACACACACACATGATGTCATCCACCGGTGCAGCCTATGCCCCTGGCAAACATTATCAGCCTGTGCATATGATGATGCCTGTGCTGCATTCCTGTCATCCACACCATCGGTGCAGGGACATGCTCATATGGTCTGATGCACAGGGTGAACAGAATAGTGAGTAGTGTATATTACATTTGTTGTGTACTGTAGACACGCACCAGACATACCATGTAGTACAGGTTTAGAATGCATTGTTATATGTTCACAGTATGTGTCATGGTAACAACAGTAACAGCATGTTGGTAATAATGCCCTGCTTCCCTCCTTAAGGTCTAATTGCATGTGCCATTACATTACAGTGTTTGCAGCTAGAGTGCATTGTTGTATGTTTACAGAATGTGTCTTGGTAACAACAGTAACAACATGTTGGTAATGATGCCCTGCTTCCCGCCTTAAGGTCTACTTGCATGTGCCAATAAGTAGCAGTGTTTGCAGTTTCCCATGTGTAAATGTGGAGTACTCACAGGCATGTATGGCAATACCAGCATGCTATATGTAGCCTCAACTTCACTGTTAGAAAGGCTACCATTCCACAGATGTCCACACATCTACTGATCCAGAAGCATGTGAGCTGTTCAATAGTCTACAGTGGCTAGAGACGTGACATCCATACTGGGTCACATCACAGGTATGGTGACATGGTGCGGGGGGTATACACAGCAGTCTGGCTGATGTCAACGTTAGAGGCCAGTTGATAGCATGAGGCCTCACTGTGTAGCACTAATACACTGTCATATTACAGGATGAGAACACGCACAGACATACACAGAAACACACAGGAACATGACCACACTCACGGGGTCAACAACACTATAACGCACACTTGATAGTGTTGAGGTGAGGACCCCTGCCTATGTGGTAATCACCTTCACAGTACTGTGCACCCACATGATGCGACACAGAGAATGAGCATATACAGGTAGCCAGTAAGGCTGAGACCGATGGCATCAACAGGGTAGTAGACTGCATCACCATGAGGGGTTAGGGATCCTGTCTGTTCTGTATGGTAGCATACACCCTCACTCCATGCACCAGACAGCCATACATACATACACACACACACACACACACACACTGTGGAGTCCACAAATGTCATTCGCATTGAGATAGCTGACGTGTGTGATACACACACCACCCCTGCCTACGTCTTGCTTTCTACACTGCAGTATGTACAGATCTCTACAACAGTGTACAGGGGTGTGTAACAATTGGGATGTATTCCCCACCATACATGGCATATATGGTCACACAAGCAAACACACATGGCAGTACTGTGAATCATACACCTGCTATATGATGATACATCTGACAGACATGCAGCTGTATTGGCTGCATTATGTTTACCAAAGCTACCTTTGGCAATTATGCTGCTATATGCTCACGGGAGGACGTAAGTGTTACAGGTGTCAAGTGATGTACAATCAGTAACACCTAGGTTGTATTTCTTAACCTTCAAGTAACAGTAACATAGCGTACTGTTTGCACATGTAATGGTAGAATGGCTTGTGACACACCTGTGAGCTGTCTTCATCAAACATCCATCTGCAAAGGTGGACCACCACTTTATGTACACACATCCATCCATACCTGATGTACATCCTACCGTACTGTCAGTATTTCACCATATACAGGTGTCAATGATGGGGCTGCATTGCAACTGCATGTTGTAGTTAGACACAGATGAATGACATACATCAGCTACTGCACATGCATGGTAGCTGCATGCACACCACTACATGTACATGTGTGTTGGTGCTACATTCTTGTCATGTAGCCATGTTTGTATGCATTGCAATTGGTGGACATGTGTGATGACATACATGACACATGGACTGGTGTATGATATGTTGGTTGTCATGGGTAACTAGTACAGAGGGAATGTTACCTCAGTCAACATTGCTACCTTATGTACTGTTAGCATTCAACAGCCACCAACCTACCTTCCATGTGCATGCATGTAATTGCTGTAGCCACTTGTCTGCACAGAGGACAGCAAAAGCTTTGCTATGTACATATGCGTTGTGTGTGTGTGTGAGCCATGTACATATCCACTGCAATTACACGTATATCATATCCAAACATGAGTGTTTTCTGGTGTACAGCGACAGTCATCTGTTACAGCTGTGTAAGACCCAGGGCCCCTGTTATGTGTAGAGCCGACCTGGTTATGAACTGTGGTATCATTGCATTGCATACCACATGATGGAACCCTGTCAGTAGTCTGCACAGTTGCTGTAGAACCATGTACAGTCCACTGGTCATGAGTAACATGGTGCTGTAGTAATGTATGGATGTGTGTTGCTGGTCCAAGGACATGGTGATGTTCGATGGCTACATAGTAGACTGCAGCATTTACTACTGTGATCTGCACCTGAGACATCTGTGATGGCTCTTGAGTGTGTACTGGTCAGTACATGTGAGTGGCCTTCATGTACGTGAGGACAGTAACACCTGGAGTGGTCCGTCACAGTCTTATGGCCCACATGGCTGTATCTGAGGTATACGGTGGTAGTGCTATTGTGCACAACTGTGCCATATGCCAGGTGTTCCTCACTGCAGAGATGTCCGTATTCCCCATTGTTGGATCTGGATTGTCAGCTGTGATCACGACCGCTACACAGCTAGCACTGACGACCAGTGTCAGATGTGTGTAGTGCAGCGGTCGTGCTAACAATGTTCACTATTGACACACTGTGCCCTTCCGTGTTTAGAATCCGTGTGCATACAAGACAACCCTTCACTACTACTAAGTGTGTGAGCGTGCCCAGTATGCTGTTGTGTAGATGGATACACAGTACATTCCAAACTGTGCCCTTCCGTGTTTAGAATCCGTGTGCATACAAGACAGCCCTTCGCTACTACTAAGTGTGTGAGCATGCCCAGTACACCGTTGTGTAGATGGACATACAGTACATTCCAAACGGATGTGTGTTACTAAGTGTGTGAGCATGCCCAGTGACACCTTGTGTCGGTTATGTGCCACTGTGTATGGGCATGACCATTGAAATCCTGTATAGCGATAGTGGTCAACCAGGCAACAGATGTCCATACCCCACGTCAGGATGGATTCCTACATTGAACACACTGGGACTGTCTTGAAGGGTGTACTGTCTGTGGCACATCTTGTATCCATGTGGTGTTGTAATAGTGCTCCGTAGATAGGCAGTTGTCCCACTCACACCACTGCTGTGTGTTTGTCTACGTCTACCTTGGGACAGTAATATGCAGTTAGACTGCTCCCTCTCCATACATTCCCTATCGGTGTCTTTGCCTTTGCTGATGATGTCATCCACCTAGAAGTATGCCTCTGGGAGTGCTGTGTTCCAGTAATCTCGGTAGCGTGATATGTAACTGCGTAATGCTGTAGTGTGATAAGGTAGTTAGGTGTATGTTTGACTACCAAATGTGTGTGTGTCTTTGTGTGTGTTTCCAGCTGCCTGGGGACAGAGTAATGCTTATAGATGGCTCACTCTCCATACATTCCCTATTGGTGTCTTTGCATTTGCTGATGATGTCATCCACCTAGAAGTATGCCTCTGGGAGTGCTGTGTTCCAGTAATCTTGGTAGCGCATTCTGTAACTGCATAATGTTGTAGTGTGATAAGGTAGTTAGGTGTATGTTCAACTCCCGGCCTTGCCGAGTGTGTGTGTGTGTGTGTGTGTGTGTGTGTGTGTGTGTGTGTGTGTGTGTGTGTGTGTGTGTGTGTGTGTGTGTGTGTGTGTGGGTGTGTGTGTTTCCAGCTGCCTGGGGACAGAGTAATGCTTTTAGATGGCTCACTCTCCATACATTCCCTATCGCCATCTTTGCCTTTGCTGATGATGTCATCCACCTAGAAGTATGCCTCTGGGAGTGCTGTGTTCCAGTAATCTTGGTAGCATGCTCTGTAACTGCGTAATGCTGTAATGTGATAAGATAATTAGGTGTATGTTCGACTCCCGGCCCTGCTGAATGTGTGTGTGTGTGTCTGTGTGTGTTTCCAGCTGCCTGGGGACAGAGTAATGCCTTTAGATGGCTCACTCTCCATACATTCCCTATCGGCGTCTTTGCCTTTGCTGATGATGTCATCCACCTAGAAGTATGCCTCTGGGAGTGCGGTGATGCCAAAACTCGGTAGCGTGTTCTGTTACTGCATAATGCTGTAGTGTGGTAGACTAGACAGGTAGGTGCTCGATTCCACGGCATGGCAGATGTGTGTGTTTGGCAGTTATACCCTATGTGATATCTGTGGGTGGCTAGCTGCGGGATGTGTTCAGTGTGTTTTGTTGCTGACCTATATAGTGTCCACAGTCTGTAGATTCTGCCAAGACACTGGGTTGTCAACACATACATTCGCCAACAGGTCTGGTGAGTAAATGTCAGCAGCCCTTCTCTTACCCTTAATACAGTCTGACCCATGTGATGCAACAGAACACACATGCCTTGATAGTAACAACACTACATGATGCAGGTGGCACATGTAGTTTCCTTTTCATGCCTGTCTAATGCTTTGCTGTCATGTGGTCCACTATTGTGATATAAATGCAATATCTACATATGTGTGTACATGTATATGTGTGTATGTATATCTATGTATATATGTATACAAATAATATATGTGATATATGTAGATATAGAGAGATAGACATAGATATAAACATATATGTCTGGGGACATCAGTACTATTGAATGTTTGTGCCGGATGATCTGTATGTGATAACCTGGGATGTATGTATATCTGCCATGGCGTAGTGGTAATGCACATCGTCTGTTGTGTGCAGGATCCCGTGTTGTAGTCGTGTAGACACCAGTTATTTTGTTGCTGGGAAGACCATGGGATATCGAATATGGTGATAGTAAGGCACCTGTTACCAGTTGTGTATGGATCTGAGTGACACTAAGCAGTGATTATTAATTTGGAGGTTCGGTATGGGTCATATAACTATTCATTAGAAGATTATACCATGCAGATGAGGTTGACATTAGTGTATCCCATTTATCCCCAGGGTGTGATACAGATACCTGGAGTGTATGTGTGTAGTTACCCGGGTGCAGCGCTCGAATATAGTTGACAGCATGGGAAGGGGGTCAAGCATACTGTACGTACATTGCAGAACTGTGCCTAGGGAGTGCTCCTGCCTTAGCATGCCTAAGCTAGGGGTATGTCTATACTTGCCTGGTGACATTGGGAGGGACAACAGCAGTGATGGGGTTGTCAAGGTGTACAGGCTGCACAAACAGGTGATGATCAGCACAATCAGCAGATGATATGGCCAGTCCACACCTGCACAGTACGGTAATGTGAGCAAGCATCATACACACAGGTTTCTTCCGCACTCTACACCACCGGTGTATACCTGCGGGTACATTTCACGACACAGTCCAACCAAATGAGAAGGACTGCAGCAGGCAACATAGACCAACATGTGCAGGAGGCTGAGGGCAGTGAGGATGTGTATGCTGCCAAACATCCCTTACTGGGGTGACATAAGACTTTATAGACCCAGGGTGACTTACCATGGGCTACATGAGCTGGGGATGGTAGAGCACTATGGGGTGGACAGAGACCTCCTACAGCGGCTTGTTGACCTGTGCCTGCCACACCTGACACATCAAATAGGCTGAGGGAAACCCATCACAGTGGAAACCACAGTATGTGTTGGCCTGGGTATACTAGCCACAGGTACCTCACACAACACAACTGGGGTTATCATGGGGATCTTACAGGCATCTGCATCCAGAGTATTACGCCAGTTCACAGACACCATGTCAACACATGCTAGTGAGCATGTACGTGTCCTCAACACACGTGATTAGTAGACCAGCAATATGCATCTCTTCAACCACATGGATGACTACCCTGGGGTACTGGGTGCTATAGCCTGCACACACATACACATCAAAGCACCACCCGGTGAGCGGGGTAGGGCCTTCAGTCACTGCAGGGGAATACCCTTCAACAGCTAGGCCATGCGATGGCCAGGGCATTAGATTGAATGTGTGTGCTGTCTGCCCTGGAAGCTATGATGATGATTCCGATATATGGCTTCTGACACAGCTGTACCACACCTTTGCCAATATGGACATCCTCTACAGTGTCCTAGTGGGGGATGCTGGGTAACCACTGGTGTCGTGGCTGATGACACCCAGCAGCAATGCACACACACCTGAACACTCACACCATAATGAGGCAGATGCACAGGCAGGACATGTAACTTGAGCATGTGTTTGGGATACTCAGTTCACGGTTCTGGTATGCGGACACATCCTGTGGAGTTCTGCAGTATTCACTAGCTACATGCACACAATTTGTTATGGTATTTGCTATGCTACACATTCTGATCCTGCAGTAACAGTTGCTGCAGGAACAGCATGGGGCAGGGCCACATGGCCCAACACCACTGCCAAGTCCTGTACAGGCACAGTGTGACTTGGCGAAGGAACTACCTGAGCAGGGCCCAGTCGTCAAAAGGCCGTGCACAGTATGACCTGCCCTTGGCAAAGAGGCAACACAAGGCATATGCACTGACACAGTAGGTACCCACCAGTGTCCCCTCTCTGACCCACACACAGTACAGTGGATGCCAAACATGACACTACCTGTGCTCGGCCATGTATAGGAGGTGCACTGTGTGCATCTGACATAGGCAGCCCTCCAGCACCATCCTCAGGTCCAGAACACCCCCAGGGTATGTCTATCGACCTACATATTGGCAGTTGTATTAGAATGTGTATTTACCCATTGCTATGGTATGTATGTGAGCATATAAGAGACTTTAGTGGATGACTGCTAGGGCAGCAGACAGTACACGTCCATAGTGGCACCATGACATCTGTAGCACATACAGGGGTCACAATGGTAGCCAGTAGTACACAGGGTGTCCTAACCCACTGCAGATTATGGGATGAACATCATGTGTGTCCATATAGCCCACACACGTGGACAGGTGTGAACCAATACAGACAAATGATATACAATGGCCTATGGATATGCCCAATGAATGACCCCAACCACCAAAGACACACACAGACTACAGCAGGCCAGGCGGTTTGCTATAGGTTGTGAAAGCTAGGACGTCCAACACCACTGTGCTGGTATTTAACTCTGGGATCTGACGTACACTGGTATCCCTCCAACCGGCAATTTAGGTAGGTCCACACACTGACATGGAGTACATGGCATACCAGTAGAGTAGCGGCAGATGTGTACAACTGTCAGCTGTGCCCCCTGTCCAACCTACACATGTGAGAGTCATGTGCACCACCCACGGTGCTGTGTAGGACTGTGGATGCGGTTGGATGTCCCCCCACGCTATGCAGACATGTAGCAACTGTCAATGCCACATGACCATTAGCTACCCTGCAGACACAGCATGACACCTGTCTGTGTAGAACAGAGGGGTTGGCAACACAGTACTGACTATCTGGACATGTGACACATGCGATACAGTTGTCCATACTTGGCATGCTCACACACATGATGGTATGACGGTAATGTCAGTCGACAACATGCGTAACAGTCATACTGGGCATGCATACACCAGTGGTCCGGACATATCTGCCAGTACATTGCTATACTGTTGGATGACTGCGCTGCATGGTGTGTGTGTGGTCTACTGTCTGTACATATGCCATGGTCTATTTTTAATTCACATGAGCTATGTGCTGTGCGCAGGGTACTACTACCAACACGTGAATAGGACAGTTCTTTGTTTGCTTACAGACCGACGCCTTTGGATATGGACTGGGTAAGGCACATTCCAGCAGGTGGGAGCAGTTGTGCATGGGTTTGCACAGTGTTAAGCACTGCTGATCTCTGGTTACAGCACCTTTTACCCGTTTAGACTCCACATTTCTTTGACAGTGCACTACTGGCATACTGGTAGACAAACACGCTTACAGCCGCTCGCTCACCAACATTTCTGCTTACATTTGTCACTCACACCGGGTGTGTGTGATCCCTTGTGATGCGTATCACATCAGACTACATGACTACAGTATCGGGTATGTCTAACCATTTGGCAACGGCAGACGTTCGACTGTACGGACTCGGCGGCCTGTCCAGTGACGTAATCATATTATATGCGTGCTCCTCATACAATCTGCTCCCATCTGCCTGATACATGGGAACCGATACTCTGCAATGTTGACATGTGAATATGATTTTGTTAATGCCACTGTCCAGCGAGTCATGCTACCGCATACCTACTGTACGTTTTCCACCTTTCAGATTGCACGACGGGAGACTGTAGGAATAACACCTTTCCCACTTTGCATGGGACAGTCCCTCATTAGGCATATGTTATGTGATGATACTCTAGACATTGCAACTGTACTGATTAGGGGACATTCTCATATTCTACGTGTCTGTAGTGGTTGCTTATTACAGGTCTTGTATACCTGACACGTCGATATGTTATATGTAGTAGCATAAGCAACTTTACAGCTGCTAGACTACACCTTGATTTGTGCTGATATGTATATTGCTGTACTATGCATGGCTGTAGGCATGTTCTGCCCTGGTACATCTGAAATTTCTACAGAGTAGGTCTCACTTTGGCCATTCAGAATGGTGGCGGCCCTATAGATCCTATATGTAGAGCTATCACATGTGTCAAGGCAACACATACCCACAGCCAGTTGTAAACTGGCTACTTCCATGGTTTGCATATGTTAAGGTTATTCTTGTAGCATTATAATTGCTAATACTGTTTCCTATTACATGTAGCTGTTTCTGATACAACAAATTCATTTCTGACACCACTACACACAATATATAGCCACTTTTCCCGAACTCACAGGCCATGTGCCATAACATTCATTTTGCAGGACACAACTGCCCAGACAGGTGTGTCACTCAAAGGTGTACGTGTGTGGAACCTCATCTATTACGCTATCATCTACTTGAGGTGGTCATCAAATTATTCACTTTCCGTCACTAGTAGACCTCACATACCAATGGGGGAGAATGAACACTGTATCAGGAACACTGCATAACACCCTGTGGGACACATTTAGATGATTGGTTCTATTAACCAGACACATTGACAGTCACAGAGCATATGTATTCATTCACTTTTGTCGAGGTACATGCCATTTATGACTCATACATGTCATCTGTCATTACCTATATTCCGCCACCTGTCCACCTAATATCACTAGTTCTGGAAGTGTTTATTTGGACTTTGTTACATTCTGATTCATAACTATGGACGTCCATGCTAATCGGGTACACGGCACTAATTTGGTCTCTATGCATTCCCCCGATGGTTTACAGAATATCCGGTAGATGTGCTCTTCAGGTTTGGGATGTATAGGCATCTGTTATGCCCACATAGGAATATTAACGACTTCCACTGGGCGAGCCTACTACATCTCTGCCAACCAGCACCTGCACACTTAAGCCCATTATTGCATACCCATGGTCCACCTAGCTGGCACCCCTCTACAGCACTCATGACATATACTTACTGTGAGCGGAGCTGGGGTATGAGCACACCCCTACACATTGCCTACTCTCCCCGTCTAGGGACACATGTCATACGTTTTGTCAACCCATGTATTATCACACTTGCACAACCTACTGTTCCATGTACACCTACATCCTGCTCACATTGATGACAACAGGTTGACACACTCACTTTTTGGGGTCCCGCAATGGACACCATTATCCATGTTTAAAGTGTAGACCTTGCAGATCTCTCCCACTGCTACTTTCCTGCAGGTGTTTTGGACAGCAGCAGTGTAGTAATCTTTATTGCCTGTCTGTATGTCTGACCGGCCTAGCTGGGTGGTGTGGGGGTACAACGTTTATTTATTGGACCTCCCAGTCACATATGCCCGGGCTGTATATATGTTACCCCTAATTGCTGTAAAGTAACCTAGTTATGTACATGTGTATATCTACAATGACATATTTGTTTTGTGTGTATATGTATATATCAATACCTGTTGTTTGTGTATATATATCTATCTATATATATATCTGTAGTATATCTTTGTGTGTGTGTGTGTGTGTGTGTGTGTGTGTGTGTATATATAGATATATATATATATATATATATATATATATATATATATATATATATATATATATATATATATATATATATATATATATATATATATATATCTGTATAAATGTATATGTGTGTATATATATATATATATACACATATATATATATATATACATATATATATATATATATATATATGTATATGTATATATACGTTTTTATCTATATATACATCTGTGTGTCCATTAACCGATACATTTCCCGGACATAGACACTTACACATGCGTATTGGGTTTTACGTCTGCTTCAACAGCATACTATTGCCTCAGTCATTATGACACCGACACTTCACTCCTGTGAACTTGTGATCAGTATACTGCACGTTATACAGTGGACAGATGTTGCACATTTTTCATGTCTGGGGTGCCGCTGATAAGTGTGATGTGATAGTGTCATTCGACCTATTACTCGTATGCGCAGCCTGTTATTCCTGCTACTGTGTTTGTTTCTGTGCACATTCATATTATTAATCTTAATAGAATGAGTGTTTGTGTTACTGAGGTTGTACGTCAACATATTGATGTCTGCATGTAGTTGTGTCTTTCTGCTTTTCCCGGTTTGGGGTTGTCACAGCAGAACTCCGTTCCACTCATGGGTGGCATTTAGGCTTTACGTGCCGGGCTGCCAGCCCTGACACACAACGTCCGACAACGATACGCCCATTCACGCATGTCTCCATGCAGACGATGCTCTATCTGGGAATCACACCTACATACTAGCTGACTTGCACAGGCCGCTCCATTGCAATCGACGCAACATACCCTAGCACTCCTGTGTCCATAATCGCATATCCATAGTTTTTCCTGCACACCCGTGTTGAGTTTCCACGCATAACAGCCATTATACACCTGATATCACAGCCATGACACACCTTTACACATTGCCCTCTCATGAGCATTGGGGCCCTACACACATTTTGTACCACCTCGTGTATTCACAGGCTCACCATCCATTCATATTTGCACATACGTGCCTTTCCTGGTGTTATGGATTACAAACGATTTGCGGGTTACAAGTGTAGGTGGTCGCAACATGTACTACATTCCATCTGTTTACAATGTTGATGGAGCACTTCAGCGATGTTATGGCCACTGGTATAACCCTGCCTCTGGTGTGAATAGCGGTGCTCTACTCACACGTGTACAGCTTTATCTGACATATGCTGCGAGCACTTTATAATTCTTTACTTGCTCTAGATTCCCTTCACAACCCTTATGTTTGCTTTCGTCTTTCAGCTTTCCTTGTATGTATATATATGTATATATATATATATATATATATATATACATATATATATATATATATATATATATATATATATATATATATATATATATATATATATATATATATATATATATATATATATATATATGTATATATATTTATATATGCATATATATATATATATATATATATATATACATATAGGTTATAACACCGACAGCACACAACATCGACAATGACATCACCGACACCACATCATCGACAGTTCACAAACACGACACCGCACACACTCAACACATCATCACAACAACCAATAAATAAAACAAATTCCCTGACCAAAAACTACACACACAACACAAGCACACCTAAATCCTAACAAACAAACCTTACATACACAACTATCCACAACCCTAACCGAAACCCTAACCCTAAGGTCCACTATCGCACACTAACCTAACCGCACCCTAACCCTAACTCACTTAACCGCCCCTAACCCAAAAAATTCACTACTGCACTCTTACCTAACCCGCGCCCTAACCCTAACTCACTTACCCCGCCCCTAACCCAAAATATTCACTACTGCACCCTTACCTAACCCGCGCCCTAACCCTAACTCACTTAACCCACCCCTACCCCTACAGACCATCAACATTGCACACTTACCTTACTCGCACCCTAATGTCCGTCATTACCGCATACTTACACATCCTTTCCCCATCTCGGTGTTCTCCGTCGGTGTTTTCATCCACGATCTTCTGCCGGTGATTTCGCTGTCGGTCTTCTCATCTGTCGACGTTGTAACCTAGACCCATATATATACATATATATATATATATATATATATATATATATATATATATATATATGTATATATAGATATATATATAGATATATAATATTTCTGTTATGTCTGTGGATATCTATCTATCTATCTATCTATCTATCTATCTATCTATCTATCTATATAAAAGTTACAGCTGTACAAGACAACGTACATTTGCTATGCTACAAGCTGTGTACACCCGCGCAGGTGCACTTGCATCTACTTATTCTGATTACATATGTTTACTGGCACTTCTTTGGGATTACATGTGCCTTATTCCTTATGACAGTACCACTTTGATTGATGGAATCCGGTTAATGGCCCCATGCAAGACACGCAGTCACCTTTACATGTATAAATGTTGGATTTACAGCACAGAGGCATTCATTACACAATTAATATGTGCTATAGTCGTACTTGAACTGGGAATGCATTTATGTTAGGTGGATGCTCTAACCACTACACTATTGTTGTTCTGCCTCATTTATATGTATACCCATGGTTCATATCTACTCTGACATACGCCTCACCGCTTCCCTTACACAGCAGGCATCCATTCTCCTGCTGGGAAAACCGCAGTACTACACTTCCGACATTCCCTGTTTCCTACTGCTCTGAACCCGTGCTGCAAGTCTACTCACTCCAAGGATATTCAGAACTCCTACGCTTATAGTCCTCGCACATAGGCGTGTTTGATTGTCAGGGTATTCATGTGCTGTTCTAGGTTTAGGCTGGTCTGACTGGTGATTAGAACTGCTCTGGCACTGTTCAAATATCAGAAGTAGCACATGGACAAAGTTAGTCCAGATTTTAACATTCTATGTGTGTTTACAGATGCAGGTGTTTGGGCACCTCTGACCATCTTATTAGGTCGGTGCTACATAATTTATGGAGGGGAGTGGTTCCACTACATAATACAGGGGGGGGGGGTTCCACATGTTTCCCTTCACATTTGACTATTTCATTCATTTATAGATACAATGAATATTATTCTGGACATCAGTTATAAATTCACTACAGGTATGCAATAGTCCTGTCAACAGATGTGACAGTTGGTTGGTGTACATATGTGTACAGACCTCTGTGATACTCGGGGACTAGTTTCTATAGTGACAGGGACAAGGCTATGACAACTCAGGGACAATCACGGACACTTCTACCATATTAGTACTATTAACTTGGAACTTGTTGACAGATTTGTATTACTACTAATTTTCTGCAGTTAAATGCATCTATTCCTCTTCATTGTTGTAAGTAGTCATTCTCATTCAACACCTTTCCTCCAAAGGTCACTGGCTTTGTGAATGATTAAGAGGCTGGCCAGTTATTGTGCGAATGCTCTAACCATTGGTAGGGTTGACATTGTCATATGTACAGGTCGGGATATATTCTGGGGACACCAGATTGCTTAGGCCAACACATACCCACGGTCAGTGCAGGTTTAGAACATTCATTAGTTTCCTAGCTGTGAGCCTATACCTTTAGCACTTTAGTTTTTAGCCTGTTTCTTGTACGAATTATGTTTTTTTCTATCCTGACGTGACCGCTTTAGGCAACTGTTGCATGCAGTATGGTACAGTTATTTCCTACAATCACAGGACATTTGGCATTGTATCATTGTTGGTCAGGTCACACCTACCCACACAGTAACTGTCCCTCACACAGTGGATCAGAGGGTATCCTGTTTACGTCAGTGCCTTCATCACCCTTTTTCCATGTGCCACTATGAGAATGTGTGCAATACATTCTCTCGATTATTCATGTCAGCACACGTGCATCACAGGCAGGTGTTTGATCCTGGGTAGTAGGTTCTGCATGACCATCTAGGGTTGGACAGTCTCGTGCACCACTACTACACATTCCAACTTGTGTCCAGATGTCTACAGGACTGGACATCGTGTCTTGATACCCATTCTAATGTTTACACAGGTTACTTATCCCATGAGGGATATCCAAAAATTTAACAAGACTGATACCGACCATTCTTCTGGCATTACGAAAATATGCTGGGGGTTTTACATGCAAGGGATACATAGTTTGCAATCCTGAAACTGCCTAGGGTGACACTACCTACTACATATGTGTAGTGGTCACTATATGTAGATGTTGCTGCGCCAAACTAGTAGGCCAAGTATGGCTGGATTTGGTAGACGTTCAGGTATGTGGGTGGGTTGTGTGCTGTGGAGGGGATGCTGGGTAGTCCATTATGCATCCAGGTGTGTTGCATTTGAATTGGCCAGTTCCATCAAGACCAATCTGTGGGTATGTGCCAGTGACATTTCTGTACATTTGTATTACACATTTTAATATTCATATATTTGTGGGATTGTGTTCTACAGTATGGCCTGTCTGGTTGTATTGCAGATGTGTATACATGTTCTTTCTGTTTCTTTCTGCTTCATCCACTGCTCCCTAATACACCTCCAGTTCACCTATTCTGCATACGACACAGTCTCGCCTTTGAGGATTATACCATTACCCATCCCCCCCACACAAACACACATATTCCTGACACTCCATCCATCACTGCTTTGGTTGATGGCCCATGACACGGTCAAGGTAACACATTGCATACCCTACATATGTCAGGTACCTGTATGGTTGTGTGGACTACCCTGGCATGTTTCACCTTCCACATGCTATACCTCACACACATAGGTACACGCCCATACTTAACTTTCATGACATGGTTGGTACACCCGAGTAATACCCGTTCAACTGTGACATATCCTGACAAGTACGGCTTGGACCGCAGATGTGCAGATTTTGGCCGACTGTTCTGATCATTGGTAGGATGCCACCTTTTTCTATGTCCAGGATGGGATATATTCCACACACATATCCGATTGTACTGGACAACACGTACCCACAGTCAACGCTATGGATAATACTGTTCCTTTAGCCTACATGTTGCCTTATTGTTGTAGCAGTTTATATGCTCCTTCTGTTTCGTTTACATGCTTATTCTATTTCCTGTCACATATGGTATGTTAAATACGGACATACCTATTGTAGGTGACTATTACATGCATTGTGGGATATAATTCTGTCATACAGTCGTTAGATATTTACATTTATCATGTTTTTTGTTATGGACACATCTGCCCAGCTGTGTACATATGGGTCAGCTGGTGACCCTGACCATTGGGCTGGACATACCTATTGGCGGCGCGCTAACATGATGCATTTCACTTCCATTTGGTATAACTATCTACACTGCGTTGGACTACGGGCACATGGTTTTTAATGTCATTTGTTCGAGGGACAAGGACCCGTTATTCCTTACTGTGCATTTGTGTTTGCTTCTTCATTTTGTGTTCGCAGGAACTGTCTTGCATGCTTTGCATATGTTTCAGTATCCATGGACACTGACAGATGTGATTACTATTGCTTGCAAATTGTTATATGCAAGCATTTTAGGTTGCACGTTGACAGCTGACATTTCCACGCCTCAGTGCGGCACTTCGAAACGCCCTATGCACTCGTGCTCCTTTCCTATGCATGTGGCTGTGGCGGCAGCGTGCCTTCATTAATATGCATTTGGCGCTACAGCACCATCTTCACGCCACACAGTCGGTGCAAGCCTAATGCTGGCCTTGCGCCGAGCTTTATGAATCCCGGGGAATATTAAGTAATAACTTGCTGGTTTCAGATATGCCTTCAATGAAACCAAAGATAGTAAGTAAAATGTTAATCTGTTAGAAATAATAAAGGAGAAGCCAACTTGCTAAGCTCTGATCGGTTAATATTGAAAAAAGCCTGGCACTAGGAATGTCAAATCAGAAATTCATGTTTTAGTTGTAGTTGTATCTATGGAGTGTAATAAACTACAGCGGTGATAACTGAGTCAGCTCTGTGATAACTGAGTCAGCTCTGTATCACTGTGTAACAACCAAGCTAGTAAAGTATATTACATTTTTAGAAGGGAGGGAAGTGCAAGCTTTCCCTGGTGTGTAAGCATAAAATTAGTAACTGTCAAAAACTGCAGATGAGATCACATACATTCATGGAGACAAAAAAAAAACAGTATATTCACACACACACACACACACACACACACACACACACATATATATATAAATATATATATATATATATATATATATATATATATATATATATATATATATATACATGTATATATATTTAGAAATTCTGAAGTATTAGGAAATTGTTACATCCTGTGTCTGTCATATCAATTTAAATCACAATGTAATATTATGGAAAAACTTTCTCTTAAAGGGCTGTGGCAAATGTGGGTGGGGGTGGAAGAATCTATAACTACCATGCAGCAAGATGATAAACCCACTGGTAGCGATACTCAGATACAAGTACAAAATCAAAACCAGAAAATGGGATTTTGGTTAGAAGCTACAAAAAAGTATTCAGAATTTGGTTGTGGCTTGACAGTGGAAATGATTCTGTCTGTTATCACAAATATTTCCCAATTGCATAGCAATACAATTCCAAAACTGTAAAATATGTCAGTATAGGAATTTGGGTAAAAATTAGCTCAGGACAATATTCAACACCAAAGCTTACAGAAGCCCCTAGCACAGAAACCAGTGTAAGTATAGAAAAACATATTAGAGTAAAGACACTTTGAAAAAAAATGAGCACAGAAAGGGATATAAGCAAAAAAAATGCAATTGTATAGGTAATATAAGTTGCAAGAATATTTGAATCAAGGAAAAAAAGTATAACAGAAAGTGATTTTTTTTAGAAACACCTTTTACTGGAGAAGACACAAAAGAAACTGCAGTATCAATGCTGTTAGAGAAGGAAGTTGTATCTTCCACCTCAAACCAAGTTACTGTGGAAAATAATCCTGAGTCAGAAGTCTTAAAAGTAAATGGAATAAATCTAAAAAAGCACAATAGGAATATGATTCTTAAAGTAAGGCACAAGAGAACATACATAAGGTTGCAGGGGAAGATATTGAACAGTGTCTCCACTATTTCTTACCATTAAATTCAGCTAAAACAGGACCTCTTATAATTGATACTAAGTAAAGAAAGGGAAGAAGTTCTACATCAGTTACTAGTACCAAAACCATATAGTACACTAATAATGAATATAGTCTCCTCTGTTAGAAGGCCCACTGTGGATGGAACAGGCTAAGTCAAGGGTACAAGTCAGATTTTACTGACAGGCAAAATGAAAGCGAAAGAGAACTTCTGCAGTTCTGGTTCAGGATGTCAAAAAACTGCACCCTATCTTAAAAAATATAAATAGAAAAGTCCCTTGATCCAAATCCCTATCTTAATAGTACTATTTGAAGGCATTGTTATGGACATCATGGGACTTTTGTTAAAAGCCAGCAAAGGATATAAATATATATTATAGGTTCATAGGTTCATAGGTTCATACTAGGCTATCTGCCCGAGGGCATTTACAAGCCTAGCCCATAGTTTTGTGGCTTACGCCACCCCTTTAGTATGGGGAACTATACCCATTATTTTGCTGTGCCTCTGTCGAGCAGTGACACTGAGGTAATCCCTGGGGTATATCTGCGATCTCCCATCCATTGGTCAAGATTTCTCTTGAGCAAGGCCAGCGAGGTGCTCTGCCTCACATATACTGGGATTTTATTCCACAGCATAGGGAGTCTTTGGGTGATGAATCTATCCCTCCAGCATGTCCTATTAATAGCCGTGTCGAGGTTTAAGTCTCTCATCCTTGTGGCTCTGATGGATCTAGATTTTTTGAGGTGAAGCATATTCATCAAATCTGGGTTTGACATGGCCTTGTATGTTAGGCAAAGGTCACCTCTGAGCAAGCGTGTTTACTGAATAGAGCTGGAGTTCTTTCAGTCGGGCAGCATAGGACAGATGTTTGAGACCCTTTATCCTTTTGGTGAGGAACTTTTGTGGCCTCTCCAGCTGCTGCAAGTGTCGGGTCAGATACATTCCGAATGGGGCATTGTACTCAATCATTGGTCTGATGAGTGATGAGTATAGGGAGACTATGACCTCCCTTGATCTAGATGAGAATCCCTTCATGATAAGGTGGGCAATGTAGAAGGTCTTCCTAACTACTTTAGCTACATGGGTGTCGAATGACAGACTACTATCAACCTGGGTCCCCAGGTCCCTGATAACTTCTTCTGTGCTCAGTGGATTGCCACCTATTTGGTAGCTAGGTAACCTTGTTTTTCCCGAAGGGTATGACTATGCATTTTGGCATTTAACTTTAGGCCATGGCTCTGGCACCAGTTATCCATTTCTGTGAGACCCTTCTGAAGGATATCTGTGTCAGATGTGTTTTCTACTATGGCCCAGTTTGCAGTCATCTGCAAACTTTGTCAGCCATGACCCTCCTGTGTTTGCTTGTACTTGGAAAAGTAGATGCCAAACAAGAGTGGGCCCAGGACTGAGCCCTGTGGTACACCACTTGTGACAGGCTTTGAGTCTGACATGGCGCCAGCAACTCTGACCCTGTGGGTTCTGTCACTCAGCCAGTTTGCAACCCATCTTGTGATGTATGGGTTAACATTTAAGCTGATGAGTTTTTCAATGATACCTGAGTGGGGTATTGTATCGAAGGCCTTCGCCAGATCGAGGTAGGCTGTATGGACTGCCTTTCCCTCATCAATGGCTTTGGTGACTGTTTCGAAAAAGTCAACCAAGTTTAGAAGGCATGATCTGCCTTTGACAAAGCCAAACTGGGATGGATCCAAAGTCTGCGAATTTTCTATGTCTTTATTTATGAGGTCCATTATGATCCTCTCCATGGCTTTGCAGATAAGGCTTGTCAAGCTAATGGGCCGGTAATTTCCAGGGTCGGTGGAGGCACCGCCTTTGTGAAGTGGGACCACAGTTGCAGTGCACCACTCCCTGGGTACGTATCCAGAGGTAAGACTATGATTAAACAGCTGTCCTAGCTGTGGGTTTAATTCCTCGTTGAGTTCATGGAGCACACAGCCGGGGACACCATCAGGTCCCATGGATGCTGTGTTTTTTGCTTTGGAGAGAGCAGTTCTCACTTGGGCGTTGGAGATGTTTGGGGGCTGCAATCGCTTGGTATAGATATCTCTCCTTTGGGGATGGGAGAAGTTTGCACTGAACCTGTCAGCCAGTATGTTGGCAATGTCTGTAGGATCAGTAATCTTCACATCATTTTGAACTAGTTCTGAGCATATCTGGGAGTTTCCTCCCAGGTTTCTAACATAGCTAAAGAAGGCCTTATGATTGTCTTTTGAGTCTTTAGCTATTTTTCTCTCAAAATTTGCTTTGGATGATTTTATGAGAGCTCTTAGTTTTTACTTATAGTGATCAAGGGTGTCTTACCTTTTAAGGATTTTGCTCTATCTTGTAGTAGCTTCCTCCTTTTGTTGTAGAGTTTGTTTATGGCTGGGGTCCACCAGACTGGACGCTTGCCTTTGGTACAAAGAGTCTTTGTTTTGCTTGGGATTGCCTTATCCATGCAGTCCTGCAGATGCTGGTAGAAGGCATTTGTAAGTGATTCAGCGGCTTGAGTACTGTTTTCCGCAGGCTCGGGGGCCTTAAAGGAGACCACACTAGTCTTTAGAAGTGTGAAGTTGGCTTTCGAGAAGTTTTTTACTGTGGTCTTTTTATTTCAGGTGGGGTGGGATGAGGACCTCCAGCGAGATTAGTTTGTGATCTGATCTCACCAGTGAGGGTATACTTCGGTGTTGAACATTGTGCTCCCATGTTCGTGATGATGAGATCAAGTATGTTTTCTCCTCTTGTGGGGATGGTGACTAGTTGTTCCATGGCATTTGAGTTTATGAATTCCAGGAACTTTTGGGCTAGGGTGTTTGGGCTAAAGTAGTGTTCCCAGTCTATATTAGGGTAATTGAAGTCACCTAGTATGATGGTGTTTGGTGATACATTTATCCCCTCTAGTGTTTTCAGGAAGGCCATGTGAGGTTCCTGAGTTTGTGAGGGTGGCCTGTAACATGCTACAATTTGCAGAGCAGTCTTGCCTATGGTTAATTGCACCTGGATGGTCTCCGATGCATCGTGCGTTGCCACCAGTCTTGAGGTGTGGGTGTCCTTGATGAATATGGATACCCCCCCCTCCTTTCTTGGTATTGTCCGGATTTTGGGGCGGAACGCATGATAAGAGGTAAAACCTGATAGTGCTGGGGTGCTCTCAGGAGCCTTGAACCAGGTTTCTGTCACTGCACAGACATCGATGTTCTCCATACTGAGAAGGGCCTCGAAAAGTGCATTTTGAGATTTAGACTTCTGGCATTGAGCAGCATTACCCTTAGTTTTTCCTTTTTGTGTTCTAGGGTGGTAGGTTTAGAATTTGAGCCTTGCCTAAAAAGGCACTATGGGGTGGCAAGAGCCTTTGCCAATATCCGGAATCCCAGGGTGACAGGTGCAAGCCGTCCCTTGCGAAGCAGCGTGGCTTGTCCAGCATGTCATCCCAGGCAGACAGACATTGATCCCCTTTGAATGACACCAGAGTTTAAGCCAATTGTTAAAGCTGATCATCTTATCTCTGTATTGTGGCATCATTCTTGGTGAAGGTAGGATACTGCTCAAGGTCAGGGTCATACCTGCCTGGGCTACATAATCAGAGAGCTCCTCAATGTCTCTTTTCATGTAGTCCAAGGAGGTACGTCTCAGGTCGTTTACACCAGCGTGGACAATGACTGAGTCGTATTTGTACCTGCTGTTGAAAGACCTGAGTGCTTGCGTTATGTGGCGGATTCTAGCGCCCGACAGGCAGCTTACTGTGACCTTCTCCTTACTCAGTCTGGTGAGCCGGGCGTCAGTGTGTCTGACTATGGAGTCACCAATGACTAGTGTGTCTGGCATTGTGTTTGGCCTTAAAGGCTGTGACTGTTTGACACTCTGACTGTGAGGTCTATGTGTTACATGTGTTGTGTTCTGAGGTGGTGGTTGTTTGGGTGTCTGCTTTGGTGGCCTCTGCTGTTTTGGTAGATTTTTGATCAGAGCCGCCGAGTATGTCTTTGTGTGTTTATGTGTATGATTTGAGGTTGTGATGGTACTATGTGAGACTGGGTCTATAGTGTGTGTGGTAACCTTCTCCTCCTGACTGGTCTTGCCAGTCCTATGTTGAGAGAGCTCAGCCTCCAGTTTGGCCGTACAGTTGCATCTCTCGCATGTATTTGTGTTTTGTGGGAGGAGGAGAGGGTTGTCTGTGTACATGAGGCAATTGTAACATTGCCTCAATATTCCCAGGTTCACCAGCTGAGCAGGAGAGGACAATAGCAACTGATCCCTCGACATGCTAGAAGAACTAGACAAAAACTTTAAAAGAGATTCCGGGGACGTGGGTGACCGAGAAATGGGGTTTGCCTTTTTGGGGTGCTATCTATAAGAGTGCCGTATCAAGGTAATAAGTACTGTAGGAGCAAGTGCTAGGTTTAACAGATAGAGAAAAGTCTACTTGGAGTCAAGTAGAGATGATCTTTTAGGTATTAGAGAAAGTGCTAGTAACAGGGATGCTTAAAGGTAAGATTGAAAAGAATGCACTCTGCAGTGTGCACTAGAGAAGTTAGATATGAAAGTAGGTAACTTGAGTTTTACCTGTTTAAAAGTTAAGGTTTAGTGGAGAGTTACTATTTTTAAAACAGCAAGATGGACTGAAAGGGGTGGTTACTTTTGTATTTTGGTACTATGAAATACTGTAGGATGGCCAATAAATTTAAATAATTGAAGGGGTGGGATTTCAAAAGTGATGGTTTTGTGATTACTCACATAAGCCAGTGAAAGTAGAGATAAATGAGATATATGGTCAGATTAACATAAGAGGCGGGCAACTAGAAAGACAGTGGTATTTAACAAGACAACTTAAATGGGTGGGAGGGAGGGAAAAAAGACTCAGAACAGAGAGAGCTGTGGTCTCTTTTGAAGTTTTAATATGCTGTTAAAACAGAATGCAAGCAAAACACAAGGTAAAGAAAACAAACTACAGTATTCAAAATATAGAAAGGCAATACAGAAATACAAAAAATAACAGCAAACTAACCTTTCCTTCACAGCAAAGTGTAGCAGAGTCTGGATGAGCCTTTCTGGTAAAGTCATAATAGACTGTTGTTCTCCTGAGTGGGCATCCCTAAGGAAGTATTAACTGACCGAAACACTTCTTTGTTGTCACAGACAATGCACAGTTATGTCAAAGCTTTAAAGTGGAACAGATGAAGAAATCAGTGTACCATCCACAGATTAAAGGATTGTCAGAAAGTTTAATAAACAATGAAATCCATGCTAAGGAAAGTTACTGATGTAGATGGGAAAAATTGGAACCCTGTTATTACTCCATTTACTGTTTACAATTATAGAGGTGCCACAGGCTTCAACTGAGTGTACCCCAGTTGAAATTCGGTATATCTGACATCAATGGGAGTGCTTGACGTTGGTATGGAAACTTGGCAAGAGGAACATAGACATATAACACAATGCTAGTTTTCATGATAACTTAAAGCTAGTAAGGACCATAGTAATAGAGCATATACAGACAGCCCAGGAAATGGAAAACATTGATAAGAAGAATGTTCGTCTTCAGAGATTCCTAAACCCAAAGACCAGAAACTAGTGCCAGAATCCTTTATGGAAAACAAATTTCTGGCTAAATGGCAGTGGCCATATCAGGTAAGAAAGAATTTAGTAAATTATAAGATTAGACAACCAAGAAAGAGAAAGATTGAGCAAACTTTCCATATCAATGTACTGAAGCCATGGGAGGAACCAAATATTTCTGCAATATGTTTGCAAGCTAAAGTTTCAATGAAGGAGGCCATATATTCTCTTCTTGAAGTAGAAATACAGCAATCCTTGCCAAACATGCAAAAATAGAAGAAAAAAAATTATCTTAAGAAATAAAGGAGTGTTTTCAAGAGATGCCTACAAGAACTAAACTGACAGAAAAAAACATTGAGACAATACTTGCAATAAAAGTTAGAGAGAGACCTTACATAGCACCAGAGTTAAAAAAGTAGTTAGTAAAAGAAATTAAACAAATACTTACATTAGATGTGATTGAGGAGTCACAGTGTAACTGAAGGAATCTCTTAGTGCTAGTCCATAAAACTGACAGAAGTATTAGAATTTGTAATGACTTCAGAAAACTAAACATGACTTCATCTTTGATAAGTATCCCATGCCTACAGCTGATGACTTGATAGAGAACTTAGGCAAGTTTAGGTGCTAGACAGCATCAGACTTGACTAATGGATTCTGGTGGATACCATTCACCCCAATTCACAAAAAACAATCCATTTGTGCTGTCAAGCTCAGAAAACATATAAAATGTGGCACGACTATAGTTAATGGTTTGACTTTACTGTCCTGAATGCATCAGTATAGACTTAAAAAGTGAAAGTAAAATACATCACGGGTCATTTAGAAGCCATGTAGAGTAAATAGTGGTGTGTCCTGAAGGGGTCATTTGCATATACATTATGTATTTCCATTACAAGAAGTTTAAGGTATTACACAGTGAAGACTTTCATTTTGTTGAATTTTTCTTTTGTTGTTTTTAGTAAATAGTTTGTCTCTGTGGTCTCTTTATCCTTTGGTGTGGATGTTATTTGTCTTAGTTTATAGTCACCCTAATGTTATAGACATCAGGTTTGTTTTCAAGCTATGTTACTAAGGATGGCCAAACAATCCACTTTTGGTGTACTGATGAACTCAGAAAATGTATTCCTGGAATAGACTTGCCCTGCAAACTAATTAAAAACTGGACAATTAGATGGATATTCACATATTCCCTCCTGGCATAACTGGCCTGGCCCTCCTTGAAAGATTTTCAATCTGATGGTGGATACTGGAAGGACTAAATGGTTGCAAAATGCAATTGCTTTGTATTTACTATGATTGTATGATCCCTCTGCCAAAGAAAAACATTTTTTGTATCTGCTGATGGTTAATCTCAGTAAATTGTTTTACCATTTGGATTACAAGGACTCACAGCTGCTTTTCAAAGTCTGACAGATAAAATACTGAAGCCTCACACCAACTATGCTGCAGTATAACTTTGTGATGTAGTCTTTCCTTCAGAGGACAGAGAGTCTCATTTACATAAAGTGAAATCAAAAATGCAGACTGATTTAGAATCTATAAAGTAGGAAGGTTTGAGTGAAAATGTTAAAAAAATAAACTTGTTATGATCAAAACCAAGAACTTGGAGGAAATTATAGGAAGAGGGGTATTAATACCATAAATGGGAAAGCTTGATGCCATAAAAAAAACTGTCTTGTACCCTTTACTATGAGACAGGTGAAGACTTATATTTGGACTAGCTCAGTCTTATAAAAAGTCTAAACCTAATTTTGCAACTATCACTGGTCGTTTGGCAGTTCCACACAAGGAGAAAGCTCTTGTCAAGGTGCAGTGGTCTCTTGAGACAGATACGACTTTTCTTTTTTTTTTTCCCTTCAGACCTCATCCTACAGGGCCAGCCCACAGTGCCCCACTTACATGCTGGGGATACCAGCCATCTTCTTACTCCCTGGACTACTCTGGTATTGTTGGGGCTGGTCATGGATCCGAAGGGTATCATGGGGGTTCATCCATCTGTGCTTTTGTCCAGGGGAATGTCTTTATTTTATGTGCTTTACCCACTTTCTTTTCAGTGGCCCATGCATATCAACTATGTCAAATGGCAAATCCCCTCTTTTGACCATGACTCCCCTTAGGTAATATCTACCTAGGAGGGGTATGCCCATCTCTTCATACCACTCCGTAAGTCACCCTAGCTGCTTATCAAACCCAGATCACCTGGGCTATAGTTAAGGCTTTATCTTTCTACGCCAATAGAGCAGCAAGACAGATACAGCTTTGAATAAACTAAAAAGGATCCTATTTTCTGAAACTGTGCTAATAACTACTGATTTTACTAAAATGTTTACCTTTATTCGCTGACATGTCAGAGTTTGATTTGGTGAAAGTAATATCCCAAGACATTCAAGGTGACGAGCATGCTGTGTGCTATATCAATAGGAAGATGAGCAATTTAGAAAGAATATACTCTGGTACTGAAAGAGAGTACCTCGCAATAAAGTGGAACTTATATGCCAATACACAAGTAGCCAGTAAATTCCAACAATTGCCAAAAAAAACTGGACTAATTTACTGGTAAAACAATGGTGTCAGGTTCCAATAAATGATGCTAGAGCTGAAAAAGAAAACTCATTTATTTTAACATCAGGTTTGGCGCTTTCATCTACTCACGGTAGACTTCCTCAGAACACCATATCCAAGAACAACAGTCTTTAAATAAGATTAACCTTCCAATCATGTAACTGCATTAATTAAGCTCATTAATATTCACCAATTCAATTCTAAACTACTATAATCTAACAATGCAAATACATGTGAATAATAAAAAAATATAATCACAGTTAAATTATCAGATTATAAAACATTAAAAACAAGTACACAGACGTGTAAATGTGTTAGAAATATAAAAATTGTTAAAAATATATACAATATATCACTGTGGGAAACAATACTGTTTTAACTTATAAAATACTGATACTAACACCTATTATTAGTGTTGTTAAAAATACAGCTATACATACCCCTTTCAAGCTCTTAATAGGGGTTTGGTAGAAATACACATTCTAATATGGCAAATTTAAAAGTATTACAAGTGTCACTAACTTCCAAATGTCTATATAGGGCGTTGTTTGTATCTTTTCACCCTATATAGACATTTGGAAGTTAGTGACACTTGTAATACTTTTAAATTTGCCATATTAGAATGTGTTAAGATTGACCCCAGAGGAGGAGATGTGAAAGCTAAACTGGGGGAGAGAGAAGTGAAATGGCAAATTTTTCTGAATGCTGCTACCCCTCCAGGATTAAATGACTGTATTTCTACCAAACCCCTATTAAGAGCTTGAAAGGGGTATGTATAGCTGTATTTTTAACGACACTAATAATAGGTGTTTGTATCAGTATTTTATTAGTTAAAACATTATTGTTTCCCACAGTGATATAGTGTATATATTTTCAACAATTTTTATATTTCTAACACATTTACACTTCTGTGTACTAGTTTTTAACGTTTTATAATCTGATAATTTAACTGTGATTATATATTTTTAAATTATTCACATGTATTTGCATTGTTAGATTATAGTAGTTTAGAATTGAATTGATGAATGTTAATGAGCTTAATTAATGCAGTTACATGATTGGAAGGTTAATCTTATTTAAAGACTGTTGTTCTTGGATATGGTGTTCTGAGGAAGTCTACCGTGAGTAGATGAAAGCGCTAAACCTGATGTTAAAATAAATGAGTTTTCTTATTCAGCTCTAGCATAATTTATTGGAACCTGACACCTTTGTTTTACCAGTAAATTAGTCCAGTTTTTGTTGGAACTTATATGCCTTAAAATAATGCTTGATTGGCAGGCACTTTAATTCAGTAACAGATCATGCCCCTTGTAAATGTTTAAATAAGGAAATTGATGGCCAGGGCCAGCCTTAGGTAAAATGCCACCCTAGGCAAAGGGCTCCATGAGCACAATCTCACTGTCCCCATGCATATTACCCTGGTGCCCCCCATTTTCTCCTTATCCTGCACTCCCTTTTTTCTTTCTTTTCACATATTTTGTCCTATTCTTCAGCTTTTTTCTACATTCATTCAACATATGTTAATGGAGTAGGACTGTACTATATATAACATTGTGGAGAAAATGAGGGTTGTAGCTGATTTGAGCTATATTTCAAAGTTTTTAAACACACTTTTCATCTAGCAATATTCTAGACAAAATTCAACCTTGATGAAAGAAAATCAGACTTACTCTTCAACTTTGCTTCCTTTCAAAACACCCTAACTAACCAAGACTGCAATATAATAGATGGAGAGGAAGTAACTGAATTAAATAGAAGGTCAGTGGGCTGCTAAGCATGGATGTATATAGGTTCATAGGCTCATGGGAGGTTACTAGGCTAATGGCCCTAGGGCCTTTACAAGCCTAGCCATGTTATACCTGTGTTCCCTAATTGACCTTGGTTAGATGGTCATTATTCACAGAGGGAGTCTAGGAGCAGCACCAACTGCCAGTGTCCATGAGGGACATAGAAGCTACCCTCAAGGTGAATTTATGGTCTCCCATCCAACTGTCTAGGTTGCACTTGAATAGGGTTATTGAGGAGCTCTGTGTCACATGAATTGGGAGTTTATTCCAGAGGACCTTCAATCTCTGGGAGATATATGTGTGTCTCCAGAATGTTCTGTTAATGTTACAGGCTAGGCTGAGATCCCTGGAGCATGTGACTCTTATCCCATTTGATTTGAGGATGTGCAGCATTTCCAGTAGGACAGGGTCAGAGACTGCCTTGTAGGCAAGGCACATGTGCATGCAGCCTGTAGGATACAGAGTACAGTGACAGGGCTTTCAGTCTTTCCATGTATGTTATGTTTTGGAGGGCCTGCATTTTCTTGGTGAGAAACCTCTGTGGTCTCTCCAGGTGCTGTAGGTGTCTGGTGAGGTACATGCAAAAGGAAACGTCTGTGGAGGCTCGAGTATAGAGAAGTTATAATATCCTAAGTCTTGGATGCAATACCCTTACTTATGAGATGTGCAGCATAGAAGGCTTCCCTTACCACTGTGGACATATGATGATCAAAGTTTAGATTGCTGTCAACCTGTGTTCCCAAACCTAGCAACACTGTGTTTGAGCTTAGGGGGGGGCTATCAATATTGTAATTTGCAGAGATTTCCTCTTTGCCAAAGAGGATAATAATGCACTTTTTTATGTTTAGTTTTTATTCCGTGGCTTTGACACCAATCATTTGTCTGTGTCAGCCCCTTTTGTAATATGGCAATATAGTAATCATATCTGAGAAAAGTGTCTACCTTCCTACTCCCCTCAAGATAGTTATCTTCTATATACCACTGAGCTCCTGCCAGATTAACAAATATAGCCATTTATTATGTGCAGTGCTGATGTTTGTAATGGTATGTGAAAAAAATGTATGGTACAGTCATACCTCTCAACCTCTTAAAACATGAAATCTGGACAAAGCCATAAACAAAAATGGGACAAAGGCCCAAAAGTAGGGACAATTTTTAAATATTGAACTTACAAATTTAGAAAGTTAATAGAATAACAAGTTTTGTGTTAGCATGAATTTTCTGAAGGGTATGATGTCTGAAACTCAAATGTCTGTCATCATTTTCTAACTTCACTTTTTAATGATTTGCTACTAATTTGCCAGAAAACCACAATTTTATGAAAAAGGACCAACAATATGAGGTAGAAATCTGGGCATTCTGCAACATTCTGTACAGTTAAAAGGTATGGGCACACTTGTTGCTCTGCAATTCCCTACCCCCAACATACATACACAAGCATAAACCATAACAATACTAGTTTTACACTTGTTTGTGTCTTTTGGCTTTTCCCGGTTAGGGGTCGCCACAGCGGAACTCCGGTCCGCTAATGATTGGCAGTAGATTTTTACGTACTGGCTTGCCGGGCCTAATGCACAACCTTCAACGAAGGAACGCCCATTCACGCATGCCGCTACACAGAAGACGCTCTGAGAATTGAATGGGCAACGTCTAACTGTGAGGCGACAATGCTACCGCAGCACCACCACCGCAGTTTCAACAAATCCAGTATATTGTGAGATATTACTCCTGCCACTGCCACTACTTCTGACTGTTGATTCATCCATCCCTCCATAACCTTCTTTTCCCATTTTTGTTTGCAGAACCAGGGTGTCACATCAATAGCGGCAATTATATAGAGCCAATGATCACACCATCACGTTGTTAGCCCTGCCACTGTCAATGAATGTCATTTAGCAGTGACCGAGCAATAGAGGGGGAAGTTACTTTTATCTACAGATTACCTGCATACCCTTCACTTTCAGCTACCTTACTGACTCTGTACACCTTCAGATATCTGACTCTGATAAAAAAAAACTATAAACAATAAAAATAATTGACCACAGTAATGCATTTCAAGCTTGCTCAACATAAACGCATAGTAATCATAACAAAGTAGTCCAGCTTACTTCAAACAAATGTACACTATTCTTGCAAAACCAGATAGCAACTGTTTAAACTGCATACCTGACAAAAGGGTCATTTACTTTTAGCCTGGACACCTGATCAACAGCTATAGACACTTTTGTATACTCTTCAAACAGCTGACTGTGATAAAATTGGTGACCATGAAAAGTATTTCATCTTTGTTCTACAGTTACTGTACATTATACTATACCAATTTGCTTCACACAAATCACATTAGTCCTACAAAATTAGAATATTGAGCAAACAGCAGGCAGCTAGTCATTTTCCTGTATACACAGTCCTAGCTAGCAAGCTTGTTTTTGTATTTCTCAAGTGGCTGCTCTTATAAAATAACACATTTTCAATTTCTGCCTTGTTATAGCACAGCTCCGTAATAAAGGGATAATCTATAAATTTGAAATCCTCAGCTTCAAAAACTTCTGACTGATATCCATCTGTTAGCTGGGTGAAACTGCTCAAAATCTTTAATAATATAGGTTTTCTCTTCCTGTTGCAGGTTTCATTTAATTATTTTGTTTATTTTTCACTTTGAAAGTGGTGGTTGATTTTTACTCTTGAAAAATATGGTTAGCTCAGTCATGCATAGCCAACTTCTGCCAGTATCTGGTTATCTGTCAGCAGCTTCAAAAACCTAAACTTGCATAATGCTCCTGCCAATGGAAACTCCAGTTTCTGCTTCCACACTGTGTCCATACTATTCCCTTTACACTTGAACTGTGTGAGTTTCATCTGTCTTGCTTGTGGAACAGAAAACTCACACAGTTTAAAGTTTATTAATTGGTCAGTTATGCAGCAACCCCCCACACACACACACACACACACACACACACACACACACCTGGGAGTACCAGCAATTACACAGCAGCTTTTTATTTTAACAAGGCACCTTTGTTTGTTTATTTAGGTATTTACTATAAAAGAAAAAGTGCCACATTTCATTAGTTTAAAGGGTAAATAAATAGCAGAAATGTGCCCCTAGAATAATAGCATTTTTGGTAATCTAGTTTGCCTATGTGTAAGGCAGGCCAAGATTATGACAATACAAACTCATGCTGTGGACACTATCCATCTAAAACTGTCTTTCGGCCTTTCCCGGTTAGGGATCGCCACAGCAGAACTCCAGTCCGCTAATGATTGGCAGTAGATTTTTACATGCTGGCTTGCCGGGCCTACCGCACAACCTTCAATGAAGGAATGCCCATTCACGCATGTCGACACACAGAAGACGCTCTAACTGAGAACTGAACATGCAATGTCTAACTGTGAGGCGACAACGCTACTGCAGCACCACCACCACAGTTTATGTACACTATCCATCTAACCCTTTCAATTTACCATGATCAACAGGACATGCCTAGCAGTAAGAATAGCTAAAGGGTAGCAACAGGCCTGCAACCTATTTTGAAGAGTCCAAATCCCCTTGGTTTTGTGTTGGGGTCTAGTTGTAACATACTGAGTCTATAAGAGTCCAGACAAATTACATAAAGTCATTATAACTGGGATACTGTAAACTGTAGATGATGGAAAATGTGCAATGATTTATTAAGTCTTACAGAACTGTGTTACTGTTTGATGATGTTAAATATGTTTGTATCTTTAAATATCTGAAATACATTCTTGGAATGGATGGAGTGTGGGAAAATTAGTGGTTCTCACAATAGTTTACCAAATCCCATTATTTTAATTGCCAGTTATTCCTCTATAATACAGAGTAGCATGGAGGGCCCTTAATTTTTCAGTGAAAGAACATTGAACAAAGTGCTGAAAGAACAACCTAGAAGAGTGGACTGAAAGAAAATCCAGCCAGTGCTAGCTTATTGAGTGCCACTTGGGAATTGCAACTGAGAGTAGTATTGGAGTAAAGGTATGCTGTAGGAGAGGCCAACAGCCCTGGAATGTTGTATGCAAGTATCTGATCTTAGAACAGAGAATGAAGCATAGAAGGGATCTATAGCCCGATGTGTTTTTGTTTATGAGACAGCCTGTACCCTGGAAGGGTCATGTGGATAAGTGGATGGGGCATTGGTATGACTTTATGTCCTCCAATATTTATTTATTTATTTAATTTATTTATTTAATTTCTGTTTGTTTTCCTGGGTAGAGCACTAATCTCCATGGACCTTTTACAGACTCAGCCCGGGAGCAGTGCCTGGTTAAGTGATTTGCTCAAAGTCACACAATTAAGCAATGGAAGTTGAGGGACTCAAACCTTGCACTACATGGACCACAGAAAACAGCTCACTAACAGTACCTTAATCCTCTAAGTTAACTGCCAAAATAGATAGATAAATGGACAAAAATTGAGATAACAAAATGGTAATGTAAAAAAAGAAAAAAAAAACAAAAGAAATGACATAAAAGGAAATAGGTATGCCCAGTTACATGTCTGCTGGTTTGCCAGGATTATACATGGAATGGTTCCATGCTAGACATCAGTAATCTAAGCAGATCCCCTGTGTTTCATCTTATGGTACAGATGCAGTGCTGGTTGCAAAGGTTACACAAACAAGACAATTAGACTTTATTGACAAGGATATACTCACATGTGACTGCCTTGAGGGCAGAGGCCTGACTTGGACATCTAAAGGTCATCACTGTCTGAGACATATGTTGCACAAGGATATGCAGGACCTATGGAAAGTAATACTGCATAACTATGCAGGTGACAAAAGGCATTAATGTATCTGTCTCATGCATTATACCACAATATAGGTAGATATTCAGATTAAGAAGAAAAAACAGACATGGCTATAGCATCAAAATAACTTATGAATAGCAAAAATAAACACTTAAAATGTAAGCAATGTTAAATATTTTCACAGATATGAGTGTATACATTGAGGTACTGGCTCTGGCCTTACTGGATGTTACTTATGAGGTTTTCTAAAATCAGAAGCTGTTCAAGTAGCACCTTGCCTGGCAGAACTCTCACTTTGACCTGCATCTGCACAGCCTAGTTAGTGTGTTTTTGCCCCCTCAGGAATATAGCAACAATTATTTCCAGTACAGAATCCATTCCAGGAAGCCAACTGTTCCAAATGAGGGTTCAGCTAACAGGGACCTGTGCCTACCCAAGGTGTTGATGCTTGACAGCACAGCTGTTTGATCATTACAGCATCAGTGGTTCTTCTTCTTGTTGGTGCATGTCTAGGAGGTTTGGGGTGCTGAATATTTTGTCATCTTGTATTGGAAAGACACAGTGCAATGATGCCAGTTTAGTTTTACTGCAACGGGTAACAATAACACTAGACAGAAAAAGCAATGATAAAGAAAACATTTACCTTGGCTGAGCTGTTAGACATCCTTTCCACATGCTGTGAGTAGCACACAAAAGTGAATCTTAATTATATGGCAATATAGATGTACACTTTCCAGATGAGACATGCTTATACCAGAACATTATCAATCAATATAACTAACAACATACATTCATTCCCCATGTAGTTTTTCATAAGATAACTAAAAACTCTTCTACCTTGCACCAGTCCCTGTGTCTCCAATATTCATATGCTGCAGTAAAACTCTGACACAGGGTAACAGCTGTGTCAGTGATAGCATCACATATATGAGCGCACTGCTCTTCACAATCATATCATTATGTCATCATCATAGCCATGTCAGTTCATCTAGGTACAGTTGTGTATGAAGCACATGCAGTGACACACACACACACACACACACACACACACACACACACACACACACACACACACACACACACACACACATACACAAGCCATGGAACATGTGGATACTTGTAGCATAAGATCTCTATGCCCTTAGCAACAACACTCTTACTTGCTACAGATCAGTACATGCAACTCCAACACCCATGGACAAACAGTACCTGCCATCTTTCACACTAACCTGTCTGGATAACTTCCTATGTTTATAGTATCTAGTCTTGTTAAAGAACAAGTTTAATAGAACATAAAGCAAACAGGCAGTGTTACTTCCTGTACAAAGCTGGCTACAAGCTGGCCTCATGCACAAAGGTTGAGCAACAACTGACCTTGGGAACTGCAGATGCATAAGTCTAACCAGCCTCATCTGGAAGTCCATGGAAAAAATTATCATAGATATTATCAAAAAGGACATAGGAGGCCTCCAAATGCTGGAGTCAACCCAGTTTGGCTTCATTATGGATAGATCATGCTTATTAAATCTGGTAGACTTCTTTGAGAATGTCACAAAGCCATGGATGAAGGTAAGACAGTGCACACAGCCTATCTCAACCTTACAAAGGCTTTTGGCACAATTCCCACTCTGGCATCATTGAGAGACTCTCCCAGATAGAGATTAATCCTTACATTACTAAATGGATAGCCAAATTTCTCACTGACAGAACACACTCTGTCAAAATTGGTGACTCCACTTCCACCAGTGGAGTACCACAGTGGTATGTGCTGGGCCCCTTACTCTTTGACATCTATTTCTCAGAAGATTTTTGGTCCCCTTACTGTTTGGCATCTGTTTCTGAGAAGTTTAGGACATAATAGATGGCCTTTTAGCTTACCAAGTTCGTTGATGATTGCAAACTGGGAGCAATCATAGAGTCCCCCAATGATGTCAACATATTACAAGAATGGCTAACACAATGAAATGATTAGTGCCAAAGCCATGGTCTAAAACTAAATGCAAAAAAAAGCATTATTACTACCATTGGCAAAACAGAAATTCCCTGAAAATTACAATATTGACAGAACCCCTCTGAGTTCCAACCCAGTGGTATGAGACTTGTGAACACAGGTTGATTGCAATCTGAACTTTGACCACCAAGTTTCCACAGTGGTAAGGAAAGCCTTCTACATAGTCCACCTTATATGCAAGAGAATAGCATTCAGGTCAAGGGATGTTACAACTCCACTGTACTTGACTCTCATCAGACCACAAGTAAAGTACAATGCACCCTTTTGCATGTACCTCATCAGACACCTGCAGCAGCTTGAGAGAACTCAGAGGTTTCTCCATAAGAAAATACAAGGACTCCAAACCATGACCTATGTGGACAGGCTGAAATCCCTGTCAGTTTACTCTGTATCTTATAGGCTGCTGAGAGGTGACTTGTGCCTGGGCTATAGGGTGATCTCCAACGCTGCCCTAATGGAAATTCTGCACATCTGCGAGTCAAATGGATCAAAAGTCACTCGCTTTAGGGATCTAGTTTGTTACATTAACAGATCATGCTGGAGAGACAGATATGTCTCCCAAAGACTGCTGCTTGTCTGGAATAGACTCCATATTCACACACAACAGAGCTCCTCACTGACCCTAATCAAATGCAACCTAGGTAATTGGATGGGAGACCTCAAATTCACCCCTGTGGTGGCACACATTTCCCTCAGACAGGGGTAGCTGGTGTTGATCACAGACCTGTATTGTACATAACTTCATTCTATGAACTACCCAAAAAAGAACAAATGGGCATACTTGAGATTAATATGGCTAGGCTTGTAAAGGCTCTAGGGCTGCTAGCCTAGTAACCTCCTATGAACTTATGAACCTCTAATCATGGCCTCCCACCAGTGGAGAACATTTTCCTTCCTTCAAACTATGTCATTGTACACATACCTTACAACCCACCTGGTATTCTTGTTTATGAAATTAAATTGGGTATTCCTGTTTATGAACTGAAATTGGCTATGAGGTCATGCCATAAATTTATTTCTTAAAAGGTTCCTTGCAGATCTGTTCCAACCAATCTATATACTATTTATGTAAATAATAGAGAAAAACAAGGGCTTTTATATGTTACAAGAGAGAGTCCTCAATTTTGAACCAAGGCTGCAATATACACTTCAACATCTGAATGGTATGTTGCTGTGGGTGAGAAAAAATTGTTCTTGGTTCACATGCAACATTAATGTACTTGGAAATCATAAATGAACCATAGACAAGTTGTACTGTTAAGTGTGCAGAATAGAATGTGAATTACTCATGAACAACACTACTGCCATCTAGTGATAATGCACCAGGAATTGCACTGGTATGAATTACTCTGCAGCAACTTATCTATGGAGTCATTCAGTTCAGTTGAGTCTCTTTAAGCATGACTGTGGCAAATTAGTATAAAACTGCACAGGAGAAGAAGCTGACATCCATGTTATGTATGTCTGTTCATTTGTTTAGAAGTAGGCTGAATACCTCTTGATTTTATTTTTACATCATGTCATCCTTTTTATAAGTACAATAAGTTTTTTATTATTGTGCATTTTTTCTAAATATTTTCTTCCCATTACCTGCTGACAATCAGCCATCTTGTAAACCTAATGACCCATTTGTTTGACTTTGGAGAAGAGGCAGTCATGGGAGGATACCACCCTGGCAACAATCAGGATTACTGTGTTTTCTCAGTCATCCCCCAATCCATCTTGGATGCATGCACACTCCCACCAAGTATAAATTGACTTTATGATTACCCTGCACTCATACTGATGGACCACACATCTCAGTCCATTCTGCTGCATGTTGTACATCTACATCTACAAGATGTTAGTCATGCAAATGAGTCAGGCTGCATCTCCTCAGAATGAGTGCACCAGCATCAGCTGTCCACTTCAATTTCCACAGATGCCGCATTCACTTCTCAGGTCACTAGCTAATTGAGTGTCATCTTTGCTCCAGGCAGGTATTCATCACACTGTGCCATATAACTAGTTACTGCTAACGTTATTTGCCTTCTACTGTTCTGATATTACTAGCATGTTTAAGATTATGCATGATGATTTCTGTTACGGTGCTAGGCTAATGATATACCAAGCCATACACACTGCATACCCAACTGTATGACTAAGCTCAGTAAAAAGGCATTTCTCATAAACACCCTCCTTTCAAGAAAGCCTGAATACTGTTTTCACATCTTCACCAACATGACTCGAGAACGTTTTTTCTCTTAAACTGTATTCGTCATGAATATGATCTTACATTTGCACTACATCATATAGTAAACAAAATGCCAAATGACCTTTTTGACAATAAGTGAACATTTTGGCAAAACTTTTGTAAGGAAAAATTATTTGAAAATACAACTTCCCTAATTCATACCACTTGGAAAGCAAACTTTAACCTCATTGTATCCATGGAAGGGAAAGAGTGAAGTGAATCCATACACTTTTCTGGGAATACTGCCACATGTGCAGAGCCGCGTACATTAAAATCTAAGGATGGAGCTCTTACCATCCTTACGGTCATATCATGAAGGAAACACTAAAGTAATTGAGATGTGGTTTAATACAAAGAGTACACAGGTTTTTATTAAAAAATGTCTCAAATAAATACAAAATAAGAACAATACAACAATGCATCTCAGCATTTCTTTTCAGCCTGACCTTCAGACACCATTGTGATGTTGTATAGGGCTAATTTATTCACATAAAGTTAATTGTGGATTGGTGTTCTAGATGTTATTGTCAGTTTTTTATACTATTAATAGTTCAAATGTTTACTGCAGAACACAAGTTCACAACCTTAATGATTATGTAATTAATTGGCATGTTCTCCCTTAGGTAGCTAATTATGTTTTCTCTACTGTTCTCTTAGCCAACATTAGACTGCTCCCCTCTCTTCTGCAAGCATTCCCATTTTTATAAATCTACAAGCCACCCAATCCCACCTATTTGAACACTGCTACAATAGAGAGCAAAGTTTGCTGCTAATAGTGCATAAAGACCATGCTACTGCATAACTTAAAACAATGTCAAAGTATTGAGGTACAGCATACCCCAACCTTTTTTCAGTTAGTCACTTCACATAACATAATATACAAATAGACTAAATGCCCCAGCAGTAGCACCTTAATTCATCACTACTCTTCCAATAGAATCTTTGCTCCACAAACACCTATTACCAGTCACAAAATCTAATAACTCTGCAGAGCACTCCCTCTACTCCTCCTATATATCCAAAAGTTCCCTTGTAAGTAAGCGAACGCTTAATGTAGCAAACGCTGTTTAATTGACAGATAAATGGCAAAATGGCAAAATCCCAAAGACAAAGAACAGCAATTTTTTTCCCAGGGGAAAAAAAATCAAAGAGCTGTTTTCGGGACTTTGCCGTTTCCTCCACTGTAGTGTGATCTCGGAGTTGGTATATTTAAGTAGGGGGTGTGGGGGCACAGCCCCCCACATAGGGGGTTATGGGAGGCAAAGCCCCCCACTGTATTATGTGTTTGTGTTTGTTTTTCTTTTTTTTGCGGACCAGCGATTTTTTTCCATGGGAAAAATATCGCTGTTCCGTTTGTTTGGAATTTTGTATTTTCATTTTTTTTTGGGTTGATTATACAGTGTTCGCTATTTTAAGCATTCGCTGTTATAATATACACCCATATCCAAAACCAGGAGCTGTGTTCCACTTACTGAAAAAACAAACCCACTGTTTCTCAATCAAGCCTCAACAGACTTACTACACTATGCTTTTCTACCTTTCAACTCACTATATCTGCGTCAATTTACTACCATTTTACTGTACTTCTCAATCTACTCTTCTGTCTTACAACTCAAAAAATTGATATCTACTTATCACCGTTCTTCTCTACATTAGAAACTACCCCTAACCCCTCTTTTACCCCACCTATAGCAGGTCATTCATCCATGAATGCTGTATATAAGTCTAAATCTAGAAGCCAGCATTAATAATGGACATTGTACTGTAGTAGCTTTACTTATTTGTTGATTGCTCACACATATCTTTCTCTCTTCTCTTTTGTTGTTGAATATTCATGGCATTTAGCCATGTCTGTTAACATGGACAATGCAAAAAAGGTATTTTTGTTGTGCAATAGCTCAACTTAGTGTTGTTAACGATCAAGATATGTTATTTCTTTTTTCTATTAGTTTTATAGTTAAGCTTTCCTACTTATTCCTGTAATGTGCACTTGTTGCCTTCTAAGCATTAGCTAGTAATTGTTTTCCTTAGAGTTGTACTGCTCTCTCTTAATGTAACATTTTCTAAACTTAATGTATGCATTTTGCTTGAAGCATTTTTCCCCGGCTTCTGCTAAAAAGTGGCCTTGTGCCCAGAGCTGGATCCAGCAATAGGCTACATAGACAGCTGCCTAGGACACTTGTTGCTGGGGGGAGGCGATAAAAAATAAAAATGTTCCGTAAAAGAAAACAAACCCAAAGATGTCTGTAAACACATCAGTGCTTTAGGACTGTATAGGAGACCTCTGTGAAGATTAGTAAGCCCCAGAAACCTCATTGTTAGAATCCTGTAATAATGCAAAACAGAGCAGGCCTGAACTCATTTTTAACAACAGTGAGATATTTGATTTAGCAACAGCTGCAAACGAAGCAGGAAGGACTGACATGATTTAACAGCAGATGAGTGGGAAAATGAGTAGAGCAAGCAGTGTGTATGTAATACCCAGTCAGGTAGGCTGTCTAGTTAAGTGACTTCACTCACAGTAAACTCCTGCACCTTGATTATTGGTAACCAAGTGCCTTAAACCCCCACAACAACTGCCAGGTGTTCTTTACTGTTTCTTTTTTTTGTAAATCTCTGAATATTATAGTCTGTCAATGTCAGTTATAAAGTTTCAAAGGTGTGTTTTGTCACTGGTGCAACAGGTAGCTTATTTGCCTTTGGTACAGAAGGCTGTGGGCTTCTTTAGACACCAAAAAATTGATTGCTAACATTACAGTGGGGGGGGGAGGGGTGAGATGTTTAGTAACTTTGAAACTACTGTTTGTTAGCCATTCCCTATTGCATATCACCAGCTCAACATTTATTTTTCATATAACAGGCAATTTATTTCAAGGTCAGCAGGCACTGAAATGCATAGTTGTTTGTCAGCAGCAACCTCTTCATTAATTGACAGATCTCTTTCATGTGGGATTATTCAGATGACTTTTATTTTTGCAAAGATTGTGCATATTGACTACTATTGATGGATTTAAATGACAGCAGTTTGAGTGACCTTTTATGGTTGAAATGTTGTTAAACAGGTAGCCTTGTCATCATTGGTTCATAAATGTTTTGCTTCACCGCTTATAGGAAAATGTTCAAAACTACAAATGTAAAACATACTCTTAACAAGTGGTGCTTTATTAAACAAATAATATAATGTAATACAGCCAGGAAGGTGAATCAAAGAACACAGGCATTTTATACATGGACTTAAAATGTGTGCAGGAGGCCTAAGTTTTGAAAACAGCCCACAGTTACACTTAACCTGTCACTGGTCAGAAGCATTTTCTATGAATGTGGGTTTTAATGCAGTTTCAATAAATGTGAGTTTCAAGGGCAGAGAAGTTTATTGTTGCTCATGCCAATTCTTTATTTATTGTGAGACTATCGGTTTGATTAGCAAATGGCTATTGGTGTTTGTGCTATAACATTTGGAATAAATGTTTTAAACTAAATCTAAAGATCTATAGTCATTGTAGAAGTAAAGAAAAAAATTGTACATATACTGACAGGTTTGAACATTGTTTTATCGTAATGGGGGGCAGTAATGGGACACTGGAATGGCTGCTGGGCTGGGATGTGATTGCTGGATGGGTAAGAATGCTGGGGGGTGGGACATGGGATTCCCTGATCCATTACTCTGCCTAGAGCTCCATTTGACCATGATCCAGCTCTGCTTGTGCCCAGTCAGACATTCTGATAAACAAATACTAATAAATAAATAAATAAATCATCATCATCAACCCCTTCCTTTTCCTGTTTTCTACACGGGGTTGGGGTGTCGTGTTAACTGTCACCATTTCTATTGATTCAATGTCACACTCTTGCCTTCTTCAACATTCATGCCTGACTGTCACAGATCTTCTCTCACGCAATCCATCCACCTCTTTGCTGGATGCACTTCTTTCCTCTTGCCTTGTTCCAGTCTGTTTCAAATCTTCTTCACCGGATTTTCTTCTGCTTTTCTGCACATGTGCCTTAACCACTGTACTCTGTTCTCTTTGACTTTTTCTGCAATTGGAGCTATTTTGGATTCTGGCCTTATGTCATCATTTCTTTGTCTGTCCTACAGTTTGCACCCCACCATCTGTCGCAGGTACTTCATCGCCATCATCTCCAACTTCCTCATCTACTGGTTGTACCACTGCTTTGTGCACCTTCATTTTTCAGCTTCTTTGGCATTCTTCTGTCATACATTACCCCTGTCACTCTGCGCCAGTTGGCTGCAGTCCCTCTTCATTCAGATTTCCCTTCTCCCCAACCATCCTTCTCATATACTTACAGTTAACCTGTTCCGCTATTTTCCCTTCTGTCTCAACTCTCAGCTTTTTCTATTTTCCTCCATTTGCTGCCATTACCATCTTATCTGCACTCATTTTCATCCGTTTCTTTAGTTTTGCATTCCAGTCCCTGTCCTTTGCTGAAGTTCTTGCTCAGAGTCTGCCTATAATGCCACATCATCTGTATACAGCAACTTTGTTGATCTGTCCTCTCCAACCTGTTTGATAATGTAATCCATAACCAGAATGAACAGCAGTGGGCTCAGAGCTGAACTCTGGTGCACACCTACTCTCACTGGGAACCCCTCTGTTAGACCAAATACAGTTTGTACTTGAGTCATTGGATCTTTGTATATAACCTGCACTAATTCTACCAATGTTTCCTGGGACCTCAAACCACCCAGGACTGCCCTAATCAGCTTTCCTGGTACTTTGTCATATGCTTTCTCCAAGTCTAGGAATGGTGAATCTGACTCTTTCCTCATCTCTAACTTTTCTCAGTTATCTTTCTCACTGCAAACATTGGTTCAGTTAAATAAACAATATGTCTGTAGACATCAGTAGTTCTACTTATGTTGTTCAGTTAATGAAATGGTTGGCTAAAAGGATAAGAAGGAATAGAATACTTTGCAGTTTATTGCATGCCGGTGTTTGTCATTACAAACTGAGATTCTCCTTGTGTGAAGTATGTTTTTTTTCAGGTTCAGTAGTAGCAACCTGCAGACAATATGGGCATCAGAAGCACTGCAGAACTTCAGAAAATGCAGTCCTCCTGCAGGCACCATCATTTAATTGATAAGGGCGGTGACATCCAGGAAGAGTATGAGGAGCTATGATAACCCTTTTTGACAGGTCAATGCAGTCAGTGTCCACAGCAGGATTCCCCTGCAGTGTCAGCAAATGGTCATCAGCATGACTGGCAGTGGATGTAAAAATGCAAGCAACAGCATCCTTGCATATAATGCCATGGGTATGTGCTGTATTTAAGATGGGGGTGAGCTACCTCCTGGCAGGTCAAAGATAGTGAGACCTTTCTGGTATCTCTACTAAGATCTTATGTCATAGGAATAATTCTTGGTGATAGCATAACTCTTTCTTTCTTTTAATACTTTGTCCCCATTGTCTGATGATCACCAGTCCTC
The DNA here is from genome assembly GCF_019279795.1 of Protopterus annectens. Classification (NCBI taxonomy): domain Eukaryota; kingdom Metazoa; phylum Chordata; order Ceratodontiformes; family Protopteridae; genus Protopterus; species Protopterus annectens. Next base: position 1,131,284,089 of record NC_056727.1, on the reverse strand, counting down.
TCCTGCCCAGTCACTTCATTCAATCTCTATAAATGGGGCAAGGGTTGACTGGGATGGGCCATTATTCAGATGGACAATGATGGCATAACTACTGGTGCAGGGTAGACATGGTGTATGCTAGAATGATCAGCCTTGCAGGTATTATAGTTACCACTCTAATAAAACCATACTTAAAACAATTATGTTCTATTTTTTGTCATGTATCCTGAAACTAATGCTTCCTTTCTAAGTGACTCTTTGCTACTGGCTGAGCATATACTTAGCTTAGTTAGGCACATATGACTACTTTACTCACATTATCTTTGACTTTGCATTTAATATAAGTTTTTCACAACTTCAGTTGGTGTGCCACCATATCAATTAGTGCTAATGTTCATAGGATTTGACATATAACACAATGGCTGAGGATGCTTTGTGAATTCCATTGGTAGGAATTCAGTACGTGGCTCATGTGGACACTATTCATGCTTCTGATTACATTAACCCTGCCCTGGTACCACCCACAAAAACTAAGGGCACAATGCACATGGCTGGAAAAACACAGCATATGGGAATATGTTCCATATACTATGAACAAGAAATAAGAAAGACAACTGGTTCTGGACTAGGATTCCCACAAGAAGGAAACTCCTGCAATGGCTTCATCTAAGCACAATGGTTCCCATAGCATCAGAACTGGCTATCAGTACTGCACCAGACATGAGTAAACCTTCTAATATTAACCTTGAGTTAGTGCCTAGGATTACCTCTACAATATATCCTCAGATGTACTGAGGTTCATGGCATAAATGAACAGAAGGTGTGCATTGTCACGCCAAGCATATTATACTGATGTGTGACTGTGTTGGAGTTAGCTGCTATAATCTGCATTGTCCATGAATGTGCTTGGAGCACCATCATGAGTGATGCTTCTCATGGCCATCTTAGCCTCCATAGGATAAAAGTATCACAGCAGACAGGGATAGGCTAGCTTGTCAGCAGCTAAGGTACCACAGAATGATAACAAACAACACCAGATATGGCAGAGTAAACAGGGATAGACTAGCTCATGAACAGCTGCGGTACCATAAAATGATATCACTCAACTCCAGATATAGCAGAATATCATGGATAGGCTAGCTCTCTAATAGCTAAATGATATCACACAATGCCAGATACGGCAGAGTAAACAAGGATTGGCTAGCTCATGAACAGTGAAATGATATCACACAACACCAGATGTGGCAGAGTAAACAAGGATTGGCTAGCTTACGAACAGTGAAATGATATCACACAACACCAGATATAGCAGAGTAAACAGGGATAATCTAGCTCACGAACAGCTAAGCTACCACAGAATGATATCACATAACACCAGATATGGCAGAGTAAACAGGGATAATCTGTTGCTCATGAATAGCTAAGGTACCACAGAATGATTATCACACAACACCAGATATAGCAGATTAGACAGGAATAGGCTAGTTCATGAGCAGCTGAGGCACTTAGAATGATGTCACACAACACCAGATATCCTAAAAGTGGTAGAGTAGACATGGAGAGCACATGAGGAGAATGAATATGCAGCTGCTAGAGGAAGTCAAGGTACACTAAGTGCATCTGCGGTCTGGATCCCTGTTACCCCACAAGGCAGCCAGACCCGTGGCTCTGAAACATCTGTCCATATAGCCATATCCTGTCCCAGGCATCATACAAAGGATACCTAGCCAGCTGTCAGCTGTTATAGCCACCAGAACATATCTAAAATATCCTGTGTTGGATTGTGGGTCATTATGCAATTGCTTAGTAAGAGGAGATTTATTTTGATTTATATTTAAAATTTTGCCTCTGTTTTTCACTGTTTGTTGTTAGGAAAGGGACAGATTGCAGACAGGTAAATTCTTGCCATCCCAATGGGCCTAATCAGCTAAAAATTCACACAGCCTCTAGACAGGACAATCCAGAGCAAAACAGCCCTGTGTTGGTTTGTGATTTATTGTGAAACTGTTTAGTGACAGGAGATTTAATTTAATTAATATTTTATTTTTACTTCTTATTTCTAATGTTATAACAAGATGGAACTGAATGCAAAAATATGCAAATACTACCGCTAATGATAATAAGGAAATCCAGCGTTGTAGTATGACTGGCACAAATGGTATGATAGGTCAGAGTGACAACTTTGTGAATTACTTCACATTATATAAGGTTAGCTCAGTGTGCTTAAATGTAATACTTATTTGAATGCTGTTAGTGTAATTTCCACATAGAAGTTGATTTAAAATGTCTGAACTCTCAGATAACTGATTTTGAGTTTTTCCTTTCTTTTAGAATTCTTTTATTCATTTTTAGATAAAAATGGATTGCTTAATGTCATTAATGATGTGCGAAAGCACAAACATCTTGTGCAGTGTGCTAAATGCTATGTACATTTAAAGGCAGCACCTGATAACATTGATGACCTGTGTTTCTCATGCCAAAAGTTGGATGATTTGCTTAGACCACCAAAGTTAAGTGCTGATGATCTAGAGGAATTTTTACATTTCTTGTGAGAAACACTGGAGGGAAGAATAATAGCGGTTGCGGAAATAAATTTACCAGAAACAGACTGAAATAATATTAATTCAACAACATTAGTAAGGAGATTATTCATAGCGTATGTTCAGGAAGAACAATTACTTCAGATTGTAAAACAAACTACCAGGGAATGGAACATACTAGGCATTGTTTGTGTTCCCAAAGAAATTACTGTTCCTTCACCACTGTTGATGTGCAGTGATCGTAGGGTTATAAAGGTTCATTTGTTGCTAGATAATACTGCCAATCTGAAATCTAAACCAGAGCACATAAGATTAATTGCAGATTATATGGAAGCAAAACAGTCACTATGTAAAACAAATTGGAGTCATGCATTCTGTGTAAAAACTGCAGGATGAATGTGGATCATTTTTAAAGAAAAAAATTATTTGAATGTAAAAAAAAATATTTATCATCAGAATATAGGCATACCAACATCAGGAGGATATCATTCCATAACAACAAGATACTTGATTAAAGTGAGAGACAAAAATATAAGAAATGGAAAAGAGGTGAAACCATGACTTTTAAAAAAACTGAAATAAACAATCTGGTCAGACAAATTAAGCATAGACAAGATCAAGAAAAATTTGAAGATATTTTATATAAAGATATCGAACATAATAGAAAACAATTTTATAAATACATAAGATGTGGTAGGAATAAAGACATACAAATTGATAAAATGTGTGTTGATCTTACCATTTATTCTCAAAAACAGATTATAGATATATTTGCAAAATATTATATGAATCAGTTTGGATCCACAAACTGGGTGATAATTGCACTAGTAACATCCAGGTAACTTCAGATATTAAAATGAAATTAGATTATATTGAAAAAGAACTATGCAAACTGTACATAAACAAAGTGCAAGGATGAGCTGGGATTAGTAATAATGGCTTGAGAATGCCATACCATGAACTTATACTGCTATCCACTTTGCCATTTACATATGGGGAGATTCCTCGAAACTGGAGACATGCACTTGTTAAACCAATCTTTAATGGAAAGGGGAACAGGACAAATCCAGATTCAGATCCATAACTTCAATTTTTTGTTGTGGAAAAATAATAGAGATGGTTATTTTTGATATGTTATTGTCAGAATTGGAATGGTTGGGACTTGAAACTATATACCAGCATGAATATGTTGAAAATAGTTCTATAACCACCTGTAATATTATGTTCTAAAACAATACAGGTCCATACGTGTTTTATAAGCGTAGCCAATAATATCCAGTATCAGGGCAGTGGATCTTTGGTTGTTGGAGCCTTGAGTCATTATAATAACAGCTATAAATGAAAAAGTATGCTTTGATGTAATTTATGTAGATTTAACTTCAGTATTTATTGCCATTGAAGAGTATGCTCTACTGAGGCATTTGAGGATGAATGGTTGTCTTGTACTTTCCTTTGCTGGACGGATAAGTTCTCTTTGGAGAAAAAATCTTCCATTTTCCTAAATTTAGTCATCTTTTATTACTTTCCTCTACAAGAAAGTTATTTTGAGGCTAGTGGTGCTGTATTTTAACAGACTGTCTCGAGAATATCATATACTTTTAAATGGAGATCTTGTTTTAAAGTAGTGTTAACTAACTGAAAACATCTGCAGAAATTGTGTTTTTCTTTGGTGGTGCTGGTATGGCATTTGAAAGTACTTTTTACTTTTTTATTTATTTATTTATTTTTTTTGTTAAAAAATTCACTTTTGTGGACTAGTAGTTTTACCACTATTTGCTGTAGTCTTCATAGGGAAAGAGGCACCATTTCCAGCATGACCATGGAACAGACTACTGGTCTCGCTGTTGGTCCTTCTTAAACAAACAGCCTTTGCCACTACAGCAGGCTAGCAATTTGCCTCAGCCTCAGGTGGGTGACTCAGCTGTGGCCATTTATTGTTCCTCATCTTTTACCCCAGATCCCTCTAGTGTAGCAATTACAGCCACTATGGACTGCGGTTAGCCATGTCCTCTGCAGCTCTTGGAGTCTCTTGAATGGCCAAGGGAGAGTACTCTTGTCGATCCTGGGAGATGAAACAGGGAAGGTTTCCCTGTTGTGTCAGAATGCTGTGCCCTTCCCTTGTGAAGCAGCTGCTGTCATTAGTAACACAGCTTGCTCCTTGTTTCCTGTCAAAAAGCAGCAGAAAACTGGCATTTATCTACTCTTCTTCAGATTTTTTAGACAGGAGTAGTTTATTGGATCTGGCAATGGATTTAATTCAGGTGATTGAACCTTCTTGTAAAGTACTTTCTGGTAAAATAAAAAGGGATTCCTTTTTTCCAGATGATGATTCAAGATTCTAAATCTGAACAGGAACATGCAGGGAAAGATTGAAGTTTTTTCTTCACATTTCTGATTGATACTCAGAGGAAAACTTGGTTTCTTTTTCCTCCCTGTGGGGTTTTCCTCTGTGATTATTTCTAGAATGTGCCAGTGCTTTCAGTGGAAGAAGACTGAGGTTTCTCAGTCCCTCATAAAATACTGATTTTCCTGAACGTGCACCCATTCATCCTGTTCTGTCAGCTTTAGAGGATGTGTGTGTTAATGTCTGCAATTTTCCTGTTAGTCACCCAGCTGGCCCTAAAAAGACAGTGTGGATATATAAAATTCCTCTGTTTTTCAAATTTTTATTCACTATTCCCAAACCTGCCTGGCAGCTATATCCTCAGGTAATCCCACTGCTGCTAAGCCCTTAGTTAATTGCAATCCTACCTTTTCTGATAAGGATGGGAAAATTATTGATAGGTGTTGGGGGAAGTGTGTATTCTGCAGCTTTGTTTTCCAGGATTTTGAATTGTCAGGTTCATAGGCTAAAGCTTGTTCTGATAATTTGTGAAAGTATTTGGAATGTTTTACATGCAGTTTCTTCTTGTGAGGAAAATCTGCTTTAAATAACTTAGTTTGTTCTTTTTCTCAGGTCACCACTCATTGTTTGCAGGGTGTTATATGACTGTTAATACTTTTTCCAGGGCTATGGCACTAATACTGTTTAAGGAGCTTTGCATGGCTGCATTTTTAGAACCATCAAGATGATTTTAAAAATTAGACTTTACATTCTCCCTTGGATAGAGATTTAGTGTTTGGACCCTCTGTAAAGAGGTGTTTAAAATGTGAGAAAAAAGAGCCTAGCTGATCGAGGCAAGCTCTAACGTTTTTCAGCTCTCATTTTCTGAACTCTTCAAGGGATTCTCTTTCTCCTCTTCGATTTTTGGCAGAAAACATAATAAACTGTCTTAGCAGAATTCAGGTTGCCTCACAGCAAAAGGTTCTCCCATTCGATTCTTGGCTTGGGTTGGGAGGGCCTTCTGTGTGGAGTCTGCATGTCCTCCCCGCGGTCAAGTGGGCATTCAAAAGACATGCGTTGAATGGGCATACCTTTGTTGAAGGTTGGACGTCGGGCTGGCAACTCGACACCATAAAAAACAACTGCCAATTATTAGCGGACCGGAGTTCCGCTGTGGCGGCCCCTAACCGGGAAAAGTCGAAAGACAAACAACAACAGCAGAATTCAGGTAAACAAATGTTTAAGGAAAAATGGCAAGAGAGTACCAAAAAGAAGTCTATAACTTCCCCAAATCAAGGACAGTCCAATATGTCTGACTATTCAAGAGTCCTTGTTACCTTTACCTATCCCAGCCCCCTTTTTCTTTCAGAAAGACTTAATCATCATTTTTTTCTATTCAGCAACAGATTGCTTCAGAAACATGGGATCTGAATATTGTTAACAAAGATTACAGATGGCAGTGGGAGGAAATTCCTCCTTTCCAGGGAGTCATTCCTCATCCTCCATATCAAACTCTATTGTTTAAACCTGTTCTTCATCACATGCTGTCTCAAGGACTGATAGAACCAGTTCCTCATTCCCAAGGAGGGAATGTTTTTTATTTAAGGATGTTCCTAGTCCCAAAGAAAAAAATGCCTGGAGACCAGTTTTGTAAATTTCTTCTTTCTTTCTTTCTTTCTTTCTTTCTTTCTTTCTTTCTTTCTTTCTTTCTTTCTTTCTTTTTCTCTTTCCTAAACCTGTTTGTGATAGTGTCCTATTTCAAAACTATGTCACTTCACAACCTGCTACCTCTTCTTCCACTGTCATGTTTTCTGGTAATACTAGACTTATAAGATGTTTATCCCTATTAGGCATACATCCTTTCAACCTTTTAGCCTAAAAATCTTGAGAAAGCCTAAATGAATGTGGGGACAAAGCCAGATTTTAAATATTGCTCTTACAATTATTTATTAAATATTTGTTTACTGTGAAAGTCCAACTTGGAAAAAGCCCATTTTCAACAGAGGCCCGGGGAGAAATACTCCAGATGCATCTCTTTGTAACATTGGAGGAAACAGGAGCACCCAGAGGAAACTCACATTAATCCAGGGAGGACATGCAGACTCTACACAGAAGGCACCCCCGCTGAGAATCAAATCAGAGAACCTCTTGCAGTGAGGTGACAAAGTTAATCACTGCACCACTACGACGTCCAAAAGATTACAAACTTAGAAAGTTCCTAAAATAACATGTTTTGTATTAGCATATATTTTTCTGAATGAAATAAAGTCTGAAACTCAGATGTGTGCCATTATTTACTGACTTCGGTCCTCAGAGATTTTTCTGAAATCCACAAATTGTATGATGAACAGACCAAAAATATGAGGCACATATCTGGACATTCTGCTAAAATCTGGACAGTTCAGACTTCAGAAGTTTCTTATGGTTTTGTATGCCTGATTCACATGGCCAGTTCTCTGCCGTTATATTTATATATATATATATATATATATATATATATATATATATATATATATATATATTGAGTGCTGGGACAGTTTCCTGTGGATTTTCTACATTAATAAGGGCCTGGGGATGCAATGATTATGCAGTGAGTCTGTGTTTTGAGATTGACCTGTTTAGTGTGTGCTTTATGGGTTCATTTATTGGCGTTTGGTCAGCAGAAGTGGAGAAGTGTCGTAATTTTGCACTACAGCCAGGTTATGGTGCAAGGTACTGATTTTTTGTGTTATATAAAAAATATAACATCTGACAAAGACGACAGTGCATGTTTCACTGGGGTTATGGACAAGAATGTTAGTGCATCAGTTGCACGTTTAAAACCTACGGAGGCGGCAGATAGCTTTAATAGTTTGTTAGAGGCTTCCAAACGAGTAAGGGCAAATGTATGGCATTGTAAGTTATTAAAGGCCTACTTGGTTGCGAAAATAGCACCGAGGGGCTTACGAGTATATGTCGAACCTGGTTTGGGCAATATGGATGAAAGTTTTATGGTGAAGTGGAGAAGTATACAAGCTACTGCTTCGAGTATGTTTTTGCAACTATTGGTGGAACATTATGAATCACAATTGCCCTTGTTGCTATCTAAGCTCGATGAGTGTTATGAAAACACACAAAAGTTTGTGAATGCCTCTGAATATGATAATCTTTATACCAAGTTTATTAATGATTCAGACAAATATGATAAGGAACTTTCCAAATGCAAGATGCAAAAATACCAACGTGAAATTAATGACTTTAAACAAAGTACTATGTACACTTGGAAGAAAATAAAAAAGGGTGTGAGATTTAATGAGGACAGACAAGTCCCCAGGCCCAAAAGAAAAAGGGTGAAGTCTATATTAAGGAGACGTGAATATACAACAAGTGCTTCAGATTTGTCTTCCAGTATGTCTAATACTGATACTGATCCTGAGAATATGGATGCATTAGAGGCTCCATCACCAGTATCTAAAAGATTCAGAACCCCTTTAGAAGGGCAGGGCGGAAACATCGAGGGTGCAGACGACGCCATACGGAAGTCATTCAAAGAACAGATGACACAACACAAAGTGTAGATGGACTTTCTGATGGACAGTTAGATAATGATATTAACAACTTGGTCATTAATTTAACTGACCAGGTGTTTTCCTCCAGTGAAATCAGTGTGCTTAATAAAGGTCTTGGATTCATCCCCTCGTTTTTTGTTTCACAATATGATGTCATCAATGATGTAAAAAGTTTCTGTAGAAAACTTAATTTAAAATATTTTTTTTCAGATCCAGAACATGTGACACAGGAAGAGAATATAGCTGAGTTTAAATTTAGAAAATCTCAGTTTATGCCACCATATCATAGTACGGTGAATTTGTTTGAGCAATTGGTAATAAAAGACTTGCATTTACAACAGTCTGATATTTTTTCCAATAAACAATTTAATTTGACCAAAGATGAGAATGATGCCTTAACATAACTTAAAAACAATACTAGTATAGTTATTGTTGGGGCTGACAAGGGTGGTGCGGTGGTCATATGGGATAAAAAACATTATTTGGCGGAAGCCTATAGACAGTTGTCTAATGTTGAATATTATCAAACTTTGGATTCTGATCCTATTTTAAAGCATAAACAACTTATTGATGCCTTTCTGAAGTGAAGCTGCGAACAACAGCTTATTACTCCACAGTTGTCTAAACAGTTACAGGTGGATTCTCCTATTCTACAATACTTTTATATCTTGCCCAAGGTACATAAAAATCTTTTAAATCCCCCAGGACGTCCAATAGTAGCAGGGACAGGGTCCTTGACTGAGCCCCTCTCTAAATTTTTGGAATTTAAGTTAAAAAAGTTGTTGTCTTATGTAACAGCTAGGATTAGGGACACACAACAGTTTTTGTCTCTAATGGATGATATTCAAGTAACTAGAGATCAATCTCTAGGGACTTTAGATATACAATCGCTTTATACATCTATACCACATACAGGGGGTATTCAGGCAGTAAAGTATTGGATGACCATTTCTGGTATATATTCTATTGAAGAACAAGAATTTTTGATTAAAATACTTGAAATAGTGTTGGAACATAATGCTTTTACCTTTAATCATCAGTGGTATTTGCAGGTGAAGGGTACAGCTATGGGGGCTACTTTTGCCCCCACATATGCTGACCTCTTCATGGGGTATTTTGAAGTACAATACATCTACTCCTTACCTACACTGTTTAGGCAACATCTAATTATGTGGAGACGTTACCTTGATGATTGTTGGATAGTGTGGGGGGGATCTATAGATCTCTGGCAGTCATTTGTGGAATATTTGAATTCCAATGTTTATGACTTGAATTTTTCAGGAAATATTGATTTGCAGGAGGTAGAGTTTTTGGATGTTTTGGTGGGTAAGGCTGATGATGGATCTCTTTATACTGATTTGTATAGAAAGCCTTTTTCCAAGAATGCTTTGTTATATGCTAGCAGCTGCCATCCCCCCCACACTATCCTTAACATACCAGGGTCACAGTTTCAACGTATCAGGAAAATATGTTCCTCTAATGAACGCTATCATAATCAAGCCAAGGATTTAGAGCCAAGATTTGAGAGTAGGGGTTATTATAGATATCATGTACAGAAGGCTAATAGGCATGCTAGTTCTATGGATAGGAATACATTATTGATTGATCGTGAACATAAGAACGATAGTTCCTATATTAGATTTATAACAACTTTTGGAACTAATACACATTATGTTAAAGACATATTAATGAAACATTGGCACATTTTGGAGTCTGATGTGTTCTTTAATAATTGTGTTGATACAGTATGCCATTTTGGTTATAGAAGGGGTAAGAATCTAGGACAACATTTTGCTAAATTTAAAAAAGATTATCATAAAAGCACTGATTCACTGGGTATAGTGGGTAGCACGTTTTGTGGCACTTGCAAACATTGCAAGGTTATGGCTAAAACTAAGTCATTTACATCTGTGAATATGAAAAAGGTATTTGATATTCGTTGTTTCATCACTTGTAATAGTACTTGGGTAATCTATATGGCGGTCTGCCAATGTGGAGCCTTTTATGTAGGGCAAACTTCCTGTACATTAAAACAAAGGATATCTTTACATATCAGTGATATCAAGTGTCAACGTACTAGAAGTGCCCTTTATAAACACAAATTAAATCATCCATCAGCTCATTTCATATTTATAGGATTGGATAAAATCTCTACATTTATTTAGGGGATAGTCATAAACATCGTATGTTAACTCAGAAGGAGCGTCGTTGGATTGTTAATTTGGGGGCTTTGTTTAAGCCAGGATTGAATGATCACTGGTAGCAAGTGTGGGTTATGGTACTATGCATTGGTTGTCTTTCTATTTGTTTAGGTTATAGTATGCAATATTTTTACACTAAGGCTATTTGGTGTGGAGGTTTTTTATGAATGTATGTGCATGGATGTTCATGTATGTATATATGTATGTATATATGTATGTATATATGTTGTTTTTTTTTATCTGCTTTTACTGTACTTGTGTTTCTACCTACTTCATTTTACTTTTGCATCATCTTAAAAATACTCAGTTGTATTTATTACTGCTTGGTGTAACTCATTCTAAGCCTTTTGCTTTAAACACTTGGGCTTCGGACCAGTTGTTTTGCACTGAGAGGGTTTGTGGTCTGCACTGTTGTGGCAGAACAGGTAGCTTACATCCTTCTAGGTTGGGAACTGCTGATTGAGGGCTCAGTGTCTGTTATTCTAAAAGTGTATTAATTCTGGTTTAAGCACTTGGGCTTTCAGGCCAGTTATTTTACATTAAGAGGGTTTGTGGTCTGCACTCTTGTGGGAGGAGAGGCTGGACTCTGCCCTTCTGAGCTGGGAATTTCTGGTTAAAGGCTTATAGTGCATGCATATCTGAACTGCTTCTTACCGAAGTTGGTGCGCCTTGTTTGCTGTGGCATAGACTGGATTCGGGCCTGCTGGATCTAGCTTTGTTTGTGTAACTTGAGCACTAATCCAGACATTCTCTAAAGTATTTATTACTGCTTGGTTGTAACTTGATTAAAGAGTAGCTATCATTCTAAGTCTTTTGGATTAAGCACTTGGGCTTCAGACCAGTTGTTTTACATTAGGAAGGTTTGTGGCAAGCACTGTGGTGGCAGGACAGGTAGCTTTCATCCTTCTAAGTTGGGAACTGCTGATTGAGAGCCCAGTGTCTAAGGGTATTAGTTCTGGTTTAGGCACTTGGGCTTCAGGCCAGTTATTTTACATTAAGAAGGTTCGTGGTCTGCACTCTTGTGGGAGAAGAGGCTGGACTCTGCCCTTCTGAGCTGGGAATTTCTGGTTAAAGGTTTATAGTGCCTGAATATTTTGAACTGTATCTTACTGAAATTGGTACACCTTGTTTGCTCTAGCATAGACTAGATCCAGGCCTGCTGAATCTAGCTTTGTTTATATGCTTGTTGTTTGTTTGCTTGTTATTTCCCTGGAAGCTAATTCCACCTAATACGCGGCTTCTCAGCGCTTCGGTGGATCACTACTGATATCTGCATTGCTTACTGTACTAGTTCCTTGTTTCACTTAAAAGAATGTTACTATTTGTCGTTTTTGCATTTAGTTACTTGTAACACATTGCACTCAAGTTACCTGGCACTTGCTCACTAAAGCAATTATATAAGTCAGCACTAAAAATTAAAAGCACTACATCCTCACTCCCCACTGGCCCTTGTTTTCAATTATTAAGGAATTCCCAATATTATTCTAGCATGCCCAAAGGTCAGTTGTCAATCTCCTCTCCGGTCCAGCTGGTGAATCTGGGAATCTTGAGGCAATGTTATAACTGCCTCATGTACACAGACAACCCTCTCCTCCTCCCACATAACACAAATACTTGTGAGAGATGCAGCTATTTAGCCAAACTGGAGGCTGAGCTCTCTCAACTCAGGACTGGCAAGACCAGACAGGAGGAGAAGGCAACTACACACACCACAAAACCAGCCTCACATAATGCTACCACACCACTGAATCAAACACATAAACACACAAAGACATACTCGGAGGCTCTGAGTAAAAATTTACCTAAACAGCAGAGGCCTCCAAAGCAGACACCCAAACAACTGCTACCTCAAGACACCCCACAAGCAACACATAAACCACAAAAGCAGTGTGCAAAGCAGTCACAGCCCTTAAGGCCAAATACAACACCAAACATACTTGTCATAGGTGACTCCATAGTCAGACACACTGATGTCCCACTCACCAGGCTAAACAAGGAGAGGGTCACAGTAAGCTGCCTATTGGGTGCTAGAATCTGCCACATAACACAAGCACTCGGGTCACTCCATGGCAAGTAGAAATATGACACAGTCATTGTCCATGCTGGTGTGAATGACCTGAGACGTACCTCCCTGGACTACATGAAAAGAGACATAGAGGAGCTCTCTGATTATGTAGCCCAGGCAGGTATGACCCTGACCCTGAGCAGTATCCTTCCTTCACCAAGAATGATGCCACAATATAGAGACAAGATGATCAGCTTTAACAATTGGCTTATTGTCTGGTGTCATTCAAAGGGGATCCAGTGTCTGTCTGCCTGGGATGACATGCTTGACAAGCCACTCTGCTTCGCAAGGGACGGCTTGCACCTGTCACCCCTGGGATTCCGGATATTGGCTAAGGCTCTTGCCACCCCCATAGTGCCTTTTTTAGGCAAGGCTCAAATTCTAAACCTACCACCCTAGAAAACAAAAATGGGAAGAAATTGAGGGTAATGCTGCTCAATGCCAGAAGTCTAAATCTCAAACTGCACGCACTCGAGGCCCTTCTCAGTATGGAGAACATTGATGTCTGTGCTGTAACTGAAACCTGGTTCAAGGCTCCTGAGGGCACCCGGTCCCTATTAGGTTTTACCTCATATCATGCGTTCGGCCCCCAAAACCCAGACCACATCACAAAAGGAGGGTGTATCCATATTCATAAAGGATACCCACACCTCCAGGTTGGTGGCAACGCAAAGCTTCGGAAACCATCCAGGTGCAACTAACCATAGGCAAAACTGCTCTACAAATTGTAGCATGCTACAGGCCACCCTCTCAAACTCAGGAACCCCACACAGCCTTCCTGAAGACACTGGAGGGTATAAATGTATCTCCAAACACCATCATATTGGGTGACATCAACTACCCAAATATAGACTGGGAACATTACTCAAGCCCTAACTTTCTAGCCCAATGGTTCCTGGAGTTCATAAATTCAAATGCCATGGAACAGCTAGTCACTGTTCCCATGAGAGGAGAAAATATACTAGATCTCATTATCACAAACATGGGGACAAAATGCTCCACACCGAAGTATATCCCTCATTGGTGAGATCTGATCATAAACTAATCTCACTGGAAATCCACATCCCGCCCCACCCCAAACAAAAAGACCACAGTGAAGAACTTCTCTAAAGCAAACTTCACACTACTCAAGACTGGTGTGGTATCCTTCAAGGCCCTGAGCCAGTGGAAACCACAACCCAAGCTGGAAGCCCTTACAAATGCCTTCTATGAACACCTCCAGGGCTGCATGGATCAGGCAATCCCAAATAAAACCAAGACTCTTTCCACAAAGAGCAAGCGTCCAGTCTGGTGGACCCCAGCCATTAACAAACTTCACAATAAGAGGAGAAAGCTATTACATGATAGAACAAAATCCATAAAAGGGAAGTCACCCTGATCATTATTAGTAAAAAATACGAGCACTCATAAAATCAACTAAGGCCAATTTTGAGAGAAAAATTGCCATGGATTCAAAGGACAATCATAAGGCCTTTTTCAGCTATGTTAGGAACCTGGGTGGAAACTCCCAGATATGCTCAGAATTAGTCCAAAATGATACAAAAATCACTGAACCCACAGACATTGCCAACATACTGGCAGACAGGTTCAGTGCAAACTTCACCCCTCTCCCCTAAAGGAGAGATAACTATCCCAGCGGAGTGTAGCCTCCCAGACATCTCAAATGCGCAGGTGAAAGCTGCTCTCTCTAAAGCTAAAAACACAGCATCAATGGGACCAGATGGTGTCCCCGGCTGTGTGCTACACGAGCTAAATGAGGAATTAAACCCGCTCATAAGGCAGCTGTTTAATCTCAGCCTTACCACAGGATACGTGCCCAAGGACTGGCGTACGGCAACTGTGGTCCCACTCCACAAAGGCAGTGCCTCTACGGACCCTGGTAATTACCGCCCCATAAGCTTAACAAGTCTAGTCTGCAAAGCTATGGAGAGGATCATAATGGAGCTCATAAACAAAGATATAGGGGACTTGCAGACATTGGACCCGACCCAGTTTGGCTTCGTCAAGGGCAGATCATGCCTTTTGAACTTGGTCGACTTCTTCAAAACAGTCACCAAGGCCATTGATGAGGGAAAGGCAGTCCATACAGCCTACCTTGACCTTGCAAAGGCTTTCGACACAATACCCCACTCGGGTATTAGAAAAACTTACCAGCTTAAATGTAAACCCATATGTCACAAGATGGGTTGCAAACTGGCTTAAGGACAGAACCCACAGGGTTAGAGTTGCTGGCGCTATGTCAGACTCCAAGCCAGTCACAAGTGGTGTCCCACAGGGTTCGGTCCTTGGCCCCTATTGTTCGGCATCTACTTCTCAGAAGTACAGGCCAACATGGGAGGACTTTGGCTGACAAAGTTTGCAGACGACTGCAAACTGGGCGCCATAGTGGAAAGTGCATCGGACACGGATATCCCTCAGAAGGGACTCACGGAAACAGATAGCTGGTGCCAGAGCCATGGCCTGAAGTTAAACGCCAACAAATGTATAGACATACCCTTCGGGAAAAATAAGGTAACCCCAAGCTACCATATAGGTTGTAATCCACTAAGCACAGAAGAGGTTATCAGGGACCTGGGGACCCAGGTTGACAGTGGCCTTTCCTTTGACACTCACGTTGCTAAAGTGGTTAGAAAGACCTTCTACATTGCCCACCTGATCATGAAGGGATTCACATCCAGATCTAGTGAGGTCATTGTTCCCCTGTACTCTTCACTTATCAGACCAATGATCAAGTACAATGCCCCATTCGGGATGTATCTCACCCGACATCTGCAGCAATTGGAGAGACCCCAAAAGTTCCTCACCAAAAGGATAAAGGGACTCCAAAATCTGTCATATGCTGCCAGATTGAAGAAACTCCAGCTCTATTCAGTCGCATACCATCTGCTCAGAGGTGACATGTGCCTGACATACAAGGCCATGTCCAACCTGGAATTAATGGACATGCTCCACCTCAAAAAATCCAAATCCACCAAAACCACTAGAGCAAGCGACTTAAACCTTAGCACGGATATAAATAGGACATGCTGGAGGGATAGATTTATCACTCAGAGACTCCCTATGCTGTGGAATAAAATCCCGGTCCATGTGAGGCAGAGCACCTCGCTGGCTCTGTTCAAGAGAAATCTTGACCTGTGGATGAGAGATCGTAGGTTTACCCCGGGAATAATCTTTGTGTCACTGCTGGACAGAGGCACAACAAACTAATGGGCACAGTATTTTTTCATATAAGGGGTGGCGTAAGCCACAAAAATTTGGGCTAGACTTATAAATGCCTTAGGGCAGATAGCCTAGTATAAACCTATGAACCTATGAACCTATATATATGTTTATATGCATGTGTATATGTGTATGTGTATGTATATTCATGTGTTTATATGAGTGTATGCATATATTCATATGTGCATGTATATTTTTTCATATTGCTATATTGTACTACATTCTAGTATTAATTTATGGTTTTTATTTTTATCTTTACCTCTATATACTATCATAGGCATGAGGCTCATTAATGGTGCTTCTATGCCTTTAAGGGGTAAGGATTTGAAATACGCGCTGTGCGTATATCAGTACGGCCTTTTCTGTTACTCAATGCACACTGAGGACGCTGTGAGCGAAACCGGCCACGTTTGTGTTGTTTGGGCTGTGGTTGTCCAATAAATCACTTTTTACTTCATGCTGACTGTGGATTTTATTATTCGAGTGCTGGGAGCCTTGTGAGCTTTTTATATATATATATATATATATATATATATATATATATATATATATATATATATATATATATATATATATATATATATATATATAATATATATATATATATATATATATATATATATACATATATATATATATATATATATATATATATGTATATATATATATATATATATATATATATATATATATATATATAACTATTTATCTAGCTACTGTTATAGCAGGGGATCTGCATTTTTCCATATTTAGGTTACCTGCTTTTCTTTGCCAAGTGTCAAGAATCTCTCTCTTGGGTGAAAAATCTCTTACACAAGATGGGATTCCAAGAGAACAGTTAAAAATTTTTCTTCACTCCCTCTCACAGGATTGTGTTTCTGGGATGTCAACCAGGTACTTCACTTCAAACATCTGTTATTCTACAGGAAAAATAGATCCTTATTTAGATCTGTTTCTAATGTTTTCCACTCAGACTTTGGTCATTGAAGGGAATAACTCAGGATTTTAGGTCTAATGGCATCTATGATTCTAATGATACCCCTAGCAAGTCTCTACATGAGAAAGATAGAATGGTATCTGAAATCTCTTTGATCCCAGCATCAACACCCTTTATCTTTTCAAATCCCAGTGCTGGGGTTTGTCCGAAAATAAATCTTTTGGTGAAGACAACAGGTATCCTTAAACCCACGGCTCCCTTTCTCCCTCCTTGCTCCAAAGCAGTCAGTCACCACAGAAGCTTTGCACTTTGCTAGGGAACCAGTTTCAGGAAGGATTAAACTGCAACAGTGTGGGACAGCAACAACCAACACAAGTACATTAATATCTATGAAATGTTTGCCCTGATCAGAGTACTCAACTCTCTGAACCATCTTTGGGCCCAAGAGCTCTTGAAAGTGATTTCTGACAATACCACAGTCTTGTGGTGTCGACAAGCAAGGAGAAACCAGGTCATACCTCCTTTACAGACTAGCCATGTTAGGTTAGGATATACCTTCACTGCACAATTTCACTCCACAGGCAGCCTACATTCCATCAGAGCAAAATTGTGTTTAGCCAAGCTGAGAAGGACCAGGGTAGACCTTCATAAATGGAAACCAGATCAGGGGTCTTCCAAAATGTGATCCACTTGTAAGGAGTTCCTCAAGCAGACCTTTTTGTCTCTTCTGAATAATCAGCTGGCAAGATTCTGCTCCAGGACTGCTATGCAAGAAGGCCTGCAAGACAGATGCCTTTTCTTTTCTTTAGACAGTAATGCTTTTCCACCCTTTCCACTAATATCCAACGTGCTTCTGAAGATTCAGAAGGGATCTCCCAAGATCATTGTGGTGATTTTCTACTGACCTAGATATATGTGGTTCTCCCTTCTTTTGAAATTGGCCAGGAGCAATTATCACCAGCTTCCTCACAGACTGGATCCAGTTGCACAAGAACAGGGGTGTTTGATACACTCTGACATCAATCATTTTCAATTGACTGCCTGGATGATAAGGTCTTACTTCCTTTTAAGCACCCATTTACTGAGGATGTACAGCAGGTACTAATGGAGGCATGAAAGTCTGCTACTTGAAAATCTTATATTAGAAAATGGAAACATTTTTCTAGTTCGTGTGAACAACATAACCAGCACCCATTCAGGGCTAGTTGTTCTCTGGTTTTACGATATTTGTGTGAGTTGCATGGCATTTCTTATTCCTCCATCAAGGTTAAATTATTAGCCATTTCAGCATGTCTGCCCAGAAATCCTCCTGTTTCAAGGCAATCTCATGTAAAAATGTTCTTGAAATGGTTTTGCATTAAAGGCCACTAAATAAACTGGTAACCCTTCCTTGGGATCTTGATTGTGCTCATAGTTTCATAGCTATTTACTTGGCTAATGACCACAAGGGCCTTTTTAATCCTATCCATGCATCCCAAAGCTCTGACAAGTTCAGGTACCCTTAAAAAGAGTAAACATGGACTTTTGAGGTGAAACATTTACAAGCAGGGGTATGGGAGATGAACCATTTACAGGCTGCCTATGTTGATTAGAGGCATAGGTGCCAAACCAGGGATGCATTTCCTTGTTCCCCAACCAATTGCCCAAGTTAAATTAGAACTGGATTAGTGAGAAACTATGCTTTACATGGATGGGAAGTCTGTTCCACAGAAGAGGTAGTCTCTGGGATAAATACCTGCCTCTCCAGCAGGTCCTATTTAAATCACAGGCACGGTTTAAGTCTTTAGAATGGGTAATTCTGGTGCTATTTATTTTGCAGATATGCAGGAAGTCTATCAGAGTGTGGTCTGACAGTGCCTTGTATGCCAGACATAGATCTCCCCTCAACAGCTTGTAAAAGACAGAATACAGGGATAGGGCCTTGAGGCAGTCAGCATAGGACATGTTACTTATACCCTGAATTCTTTTCATGAGGAACCTCTGCTGACATTCCAGTTGTTGGATATGCCTGGTTAGGTACATACCAATGGGGCATTGTACTTTATGATAGGTCTGATGACTGCTAAGTAGAGTGGAACAATAACTTCCTCAGACATAGATACCATACCTTTGTTTATAAGTTGCTCAACACAGAATGATTTCCTCACTACTGTAGCTATGTGATGGTCAAAAGCTAGTTTAATGTCTATGTGCATCCCCAACTCCCTGACTAATGGGTCAGCTCTTAGAGGTGTGCTGTCAATATGATAGCTACCAGGAGTGGATGACTTCCCAAAGTATACTATTATGCATTTCTTGGCATTTGATTTTAGTCCATGGCTCTGACACCAGTTGTTTGTCTGTGTCAGCCCTTCCTGGAGAAAATGCGTGTTGGTGGGAGATTCAATGACAGCTCCTAATTTGCGATCATTTGCAAATTTAGTCAGCCAGAGACTAATGACATTGGCCTTGACTTCAGAGACGTAAATGCCAAAAAAGGAGCGGACCCAGTTCCAATCTCTGAGGGACTCCAGTTGTGACTGACTTATTTGTATCAACAGACTCCCAGGTTCTAACTTCCTGGGTCCTGTCTGTTAGCCAGATGGCAATTCACTGAGTGACATAAGGGTTTGTACCTAAAGTTGTATATTTGTCAACAATGCCTGAGTGGAGAATGGTGTCAAATGCCTTGTCCAGGTCAAGTTGGGCAGTGTGTGAACCATTTTGCCCTCATCCATTGTTTGGTGACCTTATCAAAGAAGCCCAGCAGGTGGAATAGGCATGACTTGTCCTTGACAAAACCAGACTGTGTTTGGTCTAGTGTTTGGAGGTTTCTTATGTCAATATTAATCATTTTGATGATAATTCCTTCCATGACTTTGTATATGAGACTAGTGAGACTTATAGCTCTGTAGTTTCCCAGGTCTGTAGATGGCCCACCTTTGTGAAGAGGGATGACTGTTGCTGTTTTCCATTTGTTAGGCATGAAGTCTGTTTGGAGGCTACAGTTAAATAGCAACTCTAGAGGATCTGATAGATCATGTTTTTATACTATTTAGAAGGCATCCTGGGATATTGTCTGGGCCAATTACTGCAGTGTTCTTGGCCTTAGAGAAAGCATTAAGCACCCGTTCCCTAGTGATAGCAGGGAGAGTTATATTTTATGGTATTTCCTGAGGGATAGTTGATGGGGTGAGAGGGATAAATTTGTAGCTGAATTTGTTGTCCAGTAGATTTGCTATAGCTTCTGTCTCAGTATAGGTGGCCCCATTTACAATGAGCTCTGCAAACAATTGTGCATTGCCTTTGAGGTGTGGACATAGATAATGAATGGCTTGTGGTTGTTATTGGCCTAGGAGGCCAAATGTACCTCAAATGTGGCTTTTGTAGACTTTATTTTCTCTCTGAGATGTTTGTTTAGTATGAGGGGAGTGCATTACACCTCCTAGTGTTTGGCATGACTGTCTTCTTTTTGTTATATATTACCTATTGCTGTTGTGAGTCTACCAGGGTGACTTGTTTTTTTGAGTTAGTTCTGTACTTCTTCCTGGTGGATACAGCTGCCTCTGTGCAGCTGTTAACATGCTTGTATAGGGTTTATGTGAACAGTTCTGCATAGGCAACAGTTGGGGACTTGAAATTTTGCCAGGCTATCACTTAATAGTAGGAAGTTAGCCTTAGAGTAGTTCCTGAATATTCCAGGGTTGTCTGGGGTTCTAGGTTTTATTTTTACTTTAAAGGAGACCATTTTGTGGTCTGACCTTACCAGAGAAGACATTACACTAGGGGGTATGCAGCACTCTCCCATATTAGTGAGGATCAGATCTAGTATGTTTGCACCACTTTTAGGTGTCTTGACAATCTGGTCCAGATAATTTGTGTTTACAAAATCCAGTAATCACTGTGCCTGTATGTTTGTTGTCAAATATGATTCCCAGTTAATAGTTGGGTAATCAAAGTCACCCATGAATATTGTATTGGGTTGGATGGTGAGTGCTTCCAATAAGTTTAAATACATGATATGGGTTTTCTGGGTCATAGAGGGGGACCTATAGCTTGCAAGAAAGTGGTATTGGATTTTGCCTATGGTGATTTGAACATGGAGAAGCTCAAGTACATTGTCCTGTTTGACCACCCTTAAGGTATATCTATTTTTGATGTAAATTGAGACACCTCCACCTGTAGTCCCTGTCTGGGTAGTAGCTGGTTTAAATGTGTGGAAGGCATTATAACTTGCACTGTCGTGCTCTGCATGACTTTAAACCATGGCTCAGTGACTGCACAGTCATCAGCATTCTCTAGGGTGAAGACAGCTTCTAGAGAGTAGAGAGATTTTTTTAGACTCTTAGCATTGAGCAGTAAAACTTTTAGAGATTCTTGATTTTTCTTTCAGAAATACTTTTAGTTTGGCATTGCCTGAAAAAGGTACTATGGGGGAACACAATATTATCGCCAATATTTGAAAGCCTAGAGAGGACAGGTGGAGACCATCCTTACCAAGATAGTGTGGTCTGTTGACCATCTCCTTCCATGCTGACAAACATTGCACCCCCTTAGAATGACATCAGAAACTAAGCCAATTATTGAAATCAGTTATCTTTTGTTTATATCATGGCATCATTCCTCGAGCAGGTAAAATGCTGCTCAGTGCTAGGCTCATACCAGCCTGGGACTCATATTCTGAGAGGTTCATTATGCCTCTCTTCATATAGTCTACATTGATACATCTCAGGTCATTTACACCCACATGGACCATGACTGAGTCAAACTGGTACATGTGGTCTAATAGCCTGAGCGCATTCATAATGTGGTGGATCCTGGTCCCTTATAAGCAATTGACCATGACTTTCTCCTTACTCAGCCTGGTGATTGGGACATCATTGTGTCTCACAATGGAGTCTCCAATGGCTAGAATGTTGGATTGTGTGGTGGCTTGCCTTATGGCTCTCAAGTATAGGCTTCATGAGATGTGGCTGTATGTGTTGATGTGGGTATAGTTTTGAAAGACTGCATTCAGGGTTGCTGAGATTGTTTGTTATGTGTACTTCAGCCAGAAGATCTTTGGCATTTAGTAAAGGTACATTTAAGTGCCTTAGCATATGTGGGTCTATGCATCTGCTTTGAATTGCATGTGATTGATACAGCATGTGTACTACTGACAACATTATTGACATTAGGAGTGCCTTAATGTGAAAGATGTGACAGCTTTGCTTCCAGTGACATTGTATAAACACATATCTCATGTACCATATCAGTTTGTTTGAGAATTAACTGGCTGTTAGTAAACATGAGGCAATTTCTGCAATGCCTCAGGATGCCCATACCCACCAACCTGATAACGGAGTTAGTAGCAAAGTTCATATCCATGGCAACAGACTCTTTTTAATTTATTAGTCAGTTGGAGTGAGAGTATAAAGTAATGTGAGGAGTATCTGGTTTGCAACTCTAAGGGCAGTGCTTGTCACTACAAACTAGTTGTCCTGTGTTCAACAAGGTATTTGTGAAATGTCAATGCTGCTTTTACAGGAAAAAGTGTCAATTGAAGGAGTATGTGACTATACAGGGCAATGTGAAACAATTAAGAGGAAACTAATAAGAAGGACCTGATGTTTTATGGATTAAGTGTTTAGGCAGATATTCTGAAGTTAGAAAAAAATCAAGCAGAACTTATTGAAAAGGAAGAATTAACTTGTCAGAAAAGATGAAAAGAGGGGAGTCACCTGAATGGCTACTGCCTGACTACTATTAGTGTTTGTCTCACCACAGCTTCACTCTGCTGGGATACAATGATCCTTTGCTTCTTCTCTCACCAGAAGCAACACAGTAGTACCAATCCCAAGATGAGAAGCAAGCCACAGCCTGTTTGGCAATCTGCAGACTTGTCCCAGATGATGTAAGGGTCAGTAGACTTGTTGTATCCTTTCCAGGTAGATGTCTTGAATGGCACCCAGACCAATCATGACGGTTAAGCACAGACACACTTACCAACAAGAAAGAGTCAGGAATCTATGCACTCTGCTCCTTCTCTCACCAGGAGCAACATGCAAGCACAAATTCTAATCTGGCACCCATGAAGCAGTTACTAGGCTTTCTGGTAATCAACAGTCTCCAGGAAATAATATTCATATGTTCCTTCTCTCACCAGGAGCAAAACAGAAGCACTAATCTCAATATGACTACTAAGAGGCAGAATGTGGGGTCTCCAGTTTTTGGTGGTCTTGGAGTACATGTTGCAGATTTTAAAGGAAAGCTGGAAAATTGATTAATATTCTAAGAGATGCAGTGTGCACAAAGCAGTTAGATATGAAACATGGAGTACCAAAAGCTTTATCTAGTTAAGTGGAGATTCACTAATTTTAAAAGAGCAAGATAGACTGGAAGGAGTGGGCACTTTGTATTCTGGTTCTGTGGAATGCAGTTGGATGGTCAATACATTTAAATAGTTGAATGGGAGTAATTTCACAAAATGATACATTTGTGCTTACTCATAATAGCCAATGAAAAGGAGAGGGAAGGTGATATGTGTTCAAATTAACATAAGGGGCAGGCAACTAGAAAGACTGTCAAGTTTAAAATCACAGCAGCACAAGAGTGGAAAGGAGGGGAAAAATTAACGTCTGTGTGACTCAAGAGAAAAACACCTATGGTCTGTTTTCTAGTTTAAATATGCAATTAAAAGTAGAATACAAGCAAAACACAATGTAAAGAAAATGAATCACAATATATAAAATTGAAGTAACAATAAAGTAACACAAAATGCAAGAAAGCAAAAGCAAACAAACCTTTCCCCTCACAGCATGCTGTTGCAGAGTCCTGGTTGATTTTCTAGTAAGGTCATAGAATATTTTATTTTACAGCTTAAATAGAAGGTTTAGTTCCTAGCTCCACCCCCAGTTTGCAGGTAATTAACCTTAATTTACCTGTTCTAATTTCTGTCTGACTCACAAAAGAGACAGCTGTGGCCTTTTTCCTAGTTTAAATATGCAATTAAAAATAGAATACAAGTAAAATACAGTGTAAGGAAAATAATTCATAATATACAAAATAGAAGAAGGCAATAAATCAACACAAAATATAAAAAAAAAACAAATACAACCTTTCCCTCACAACAAGTTGTGGCAGAGTCTGGGTGAGCTGATATAGTAATGCCTTGGAATGTTTTATTTTACCCCTTAAATAGAATGTTTAGTTACTAGCTCCACCCTCAGTTTACCAGTAATTCATCTTAATTAACATGCTCTAATTTCTGTGTGACTCACAAGAGACACAGCTGTGGTCTTTTTCCTAGTTTAAATATGCAATTAAAAGCAGAATACAAGTAAAACACAGTGTAAAGAAAATGTATCACAATATACAAAACAGATGAAGGCAATAAAGCAACACAAAATACAAGAAAGGAAAATTAAGCTAAGCTTTTCTTCAGAGCAAGTTGTGGCACAGTCTGGGCGAGTTTTTTAGTAAAGCTTTGGAATGTTTTATTTTACTCCTTAAATAGAAATTTTAGTTCCTAGCTATATCCTCAGTTCACAGGTAATTAACCTTAATTGACCTGTTCTGATTTCTGTGTGGCTCACAACAGACACAGCTGTGGTCTCTTTCCTAATTTAAATATGCAAGTCTAAGCAGAATACAAGTGAAACACAGCATAAAGGAAATGAATCACAATATACAAAATAGAAGAAGGCAATAAAATTACACAAATTACAAGAAAGCAAACCAAACTAACCTTTCCCTCACACTAAGTTGTGGCAGAGTCAGTGTGAGCTCTTCTAGAAAAGCTAAGACTTGCTCCATTTGAACCATCTTATCTGGGTGACTTGCAATTCTTAATATGAAAAATGGTTTTACTGAATGCTCTAACCTCTGCAAGAAGGGTATCTGAATTGCAATGTTTCTTTGAGAAATAATCTTTTTATGCCTAAAATAGTATTCAAGTTTTCAAACCACTGGACAGAATCAAAGACAATCTCCACTCGTTATTGGCCAAAGGAAAGAACTTTCTTGTTAACCCTCTAGATAATAAGATCCCAATCAGTACCTTAAAGAGACATACAAATAGTATAAATTAATTTAATTTAAAATTAATTAAAATAAGGCAGTTGAGGTAAAAGACATAGGACAGGATTCACGAAGGCTTGCACGGAGTCTAAGAGTAGTGTAAGACTCCATGCAGCCTTTGCGATCCAGGAACAGCCCAAAGTCCGTGTAAGAGACCAGCTAAAATGTCTCTTACACGGAGTGGGCGTGGATAAGCTAATCACCTCACTTGCAGCCAAATAGCATGCAAATGAGGATGATTAGCGATCCAGGAAGCCCAGAACAGCCTGTGTAAGAGCCGTTTTAGCTGCAGAAATGTACTCAATTGAAAAATGAGTACGTTTCTGCAAAAACCACAATGGAGCCATGTCAGCTCCAAATAAAGGGTGCATATGTGTCAGGCAGCATGCCAATGGCCAAGTATGTGGCCATTGGCAAGGTAACCTGATGCAAAATTAATAAAAATATATATTTTTTTCGGCGATGTTTAAACCCAGCGCAGCCCAGCGCAAACGGGCTGCGCTATATAAAACATAAAAACGAAGGTTATAAACCCACAGATGTGGGTTTTATGCAATACATGGAATGACAATGCAGGGACCAGCAGACCAAAAACAACATGGCCACCGTGTAGTGGTTGCTAAGGGGGGAAGCTGAGTCTAAGAGATGTAACTAAGCATTAGTAGGCAATCTGATGCAAATGAGTGTTAGGATACTGAATTCCACTGTCACATAGCAAATGAGCACATTCTGAGTAGTGTAAGAGTTACAGAAAGGAGATGAACAGAGTAGGAGATAGATGACATCACAGGGGGGAATGGCAGAAAGAAATGCAGTTCATTGGAGGTCAGAGTTACATGACAGATGTCAGACAGATATCATGGAAAGAGGAGTGCCACAACATAAGCACAGGAAAGTCAAGAAATGGAAGGTGTACACTGTTTCCTACACCAAAGTTTCTTGCTGGGCATGCATGCGCATGTGTGCGCGCCATGAAGTGGGAGTAGGACAGTGTGCATGCGTGTAAGGCAGACTGAGCATGTGGGAGCGTGTTGGGAGATGTTTAACACTGTTTGCGCGGGTGTGCGCGCATTTTAACCCGAATAAGCAGATTCTGAACCATGTAAGCATGTGTGCGCACGTGTAAACCACTGTGAGTGTGTTTCTGCTGGTATGCACACAGCTCCATCCTGAGGAAACAGAGAGGAAAAAGGAAGCAACAGATTTAGTAGGAAGCTAACAGGGAATACTGCTGGAGCTAGCAGGTGAAAACAATTAGAAGCAGGCAATTACACAGGCAGAATAGTTGCCCAGCCCAGCACTTAAAACTCTGCAAACAGCAGTGCAGGATGTTTCTCTCAAGAGACACTGCAAGACAGGAGTAAGCTACTAGAAGTGAAAACTGAAAAAGCTGAACTCAGAGCAGAAATGTTAGGGGCTGCCATAGCTGTCATAATGAGACATAGGCGACTTGCTGAGGGTGGTGACAATGCAGATGGTGCCAGACAACCCACAGTGAGGAGACGGAGAAGAGTGTACAGGCCCAGGGTCACCTACCATGGGTTACATGAGCTGGAGATAGTAGAGCGCTATAGAGTGGACAGAGACCTCCTGCAGCAAATAGTGGAGCTGTGCAGGCCACGCCTCACACACAGAACCAACAGAGGGAACCCATCCCAGTGGAAACCAAGGTATGTGTTGGCCTATGAATACTAGCAACAGGTACCTTCCAGAGACCAACTGGTGATATGATGGAGATATCACAGGCATCAGCCTCCAGGGTACTGCACCAGTTCCTGGATGCCATGTCAGCACATGTTGGTGATTATGTATATTTCCCCAATGCCCGTGAGGTATTGGCCAGCAATATGCGTCTCTTCCAGCAAATAGCGGAATACCCTGAGGTAGTGGGTGCAATAGACTGCATGCACATACGCATCAAAGCACCAGCCAGTGAGCGGGGTAGGGCCTACATTAACTGCAAGGGCTTCCCCTCCATCAACTGCCAGGTCATGTGTGATGCCCAGGGCATAATAATGAATGTGTGTGCTGGCTGCCCTGGGAGCTACCATGATTCCCACATCTGGCATTTGACGCAGCTGTACCAGACATTTGCCAATGGGGACATCCCACATGGACACCTAGTGGGGGATGCAGATTATGCAATGGAGCCATGGCTGATGACACCCATCAGAAACGCACACACACCTGAGCAGGAACGCCATAATGAGGCATGCACACAAACACGTAAAGTAATAGAGTGTGTGTTTGGGCTGCTCAAGTCACGGTTCTGGTGTCTGGACACATCTGGTGGAGCCTTGCAGTACACACCAACTACATGTACCCAAATTGTCATGGTATGTGCTATGCTACATAATATGATCTTGCAAAAACAGCTGCAGCAGTACCAGCATAGAGCTGGGCAAAACAGCCCTCCACCATTGCCAAGGCCATCACAGGCAGAGCGTGACTTGGAGAAGGAACAACCTGAGCCTGCCCCAGTAGGCCGAAAGAGGCATGCCCAGTATGCCCTGGCCTTGGCAAAGAGGCAATGCATAGCACATACACTGGCTCAGTAGGAACCCTGGGAATGATACCCCCTCTGACTCACTCAAATAATAACAGGGATGCCTAAAATGACATGACCTGCTCACAAACATGTACAGGGAGTGTAATATGTGCATCCGACAGAGGCAGCCCTGCAGCACCACCTGAGGCATGAATGCCATGTGTTAAGTAATGTAACACCATGTACTATATGCACACCTGAGGACCGTGACTAACATCCTACCCTCACCAAGCATCATGCCACAATATGACAATGAGATGATCAAGTGCAATAATTGGCTGAAGTATCGCAGTTAGTCAAAGGGGATCCAATGTGTGCCAGCCTGGGATGACATGCTGAGCATGACATGATGCCCCACCTGCTAGGACTGGCGTGCACCTATCAGTGCAGGCCGTATGGATACTGGCAAAGGCTGTTGTTACCCACAGCGTGCCCTGAATAGGTAAGGCTCAAAACACAAACCTACCTCCATAGGTATCAGAAGGGATAAGAACCTAGATGTAATGCTACCCAATGCCAGAAGTCTAAACAGCAAGATGCATTCAGTCTAAACTCACCCAGTATGGAGAATGTTGATATCTGTGCTGTAACAGAAAACTGGGTCAAGGCTCACAACAGCACCCTAACACTACCAGGTTACACCTCATACTGTGCTGTACAGCCTCAAAACATAGAACAAGCTACAAAAGGAGGGTGACTAGCAATAATTGTCAAGGATAACCACACCCCCATGTTGGTACCAGAACAAGAATCAGCATGGACTAGCCATGGTCAAGTAACAGTGGCTAAAACTGCCCCCCAGTTTATAGCCTGCTACAGACTACCGTCCCAACACCAGGAACTGCACCTGGCCTATGCTGGAATACATAAATATATCAAGTCCTCCAAACCACATTATATTGGGTGACTGAAAATACCCAGACATAGACTGGGAGCATTATACTAGCTCCAACACTGTAGGACAAAAGTTCATAGAATCCATAAACCAAAATGCCCAGGAACAACGTACCACTCCCACAAGAGGGGTAAGCATACTGGATGTGATAATCAGCAACATGGGTACTGGATGGCAAGACGAGAAGTGTATTGCTCACTGGTAAAACCAGACCATAGAGTAATCACACTGGATATACAAATCCTGACCACAGTCCCTGGCCAGAAAACCACAGTGAAAAACATGTGTAAAGCAATATTTGCACTCCTCCAAACTGATGTGGAATCCATTAAAGGTCCTGTGCAGGTGCAAAATATGGGCCACACCTCAGAACCTGTAATACAGCCATTCCATGAACACTGCCAGGAATGCTTGGAGTATGCAATCCTAAATTAAAACAAGACACAATGCCATACATGCAGGCATCTGGCATGGTGGACACCAGCCATAACCAAACCATGCAAGAGAATGAGGAAGCTACTACATGATAGAGCAAACATAAAAAAGAAGTAATCACTAATCAGTAGTATGGCAATAAAATATGTCCACACATACAATCCACTAAGGCCAGCCACAACAAGTTGAATCTGTGAATCTTGAGGCAATGTTACACCTGCCCCAAGTACACAGACAACCCCCAACTCCCCCCAAGAAATACAAATATATGTGAGAGATGCAACCATCTATCCAAACTGGAGGCTGAGCTCCCTCAACTCAGTACTCCCAAAACTAGTCAGGAGGAGAAGGTAACCACACACACCACAAACCCAGTCCCACATAGACCTAACACAACTGCAAACCAAAGACAGAAACACAGAAAAACATTCCCAGAGGCCCGAATTACAAACACACCACACCAACAGAGGCCTCCAAAGCAGACACCCAATCAAACAACCTCCAAACATAGCACATGCAACACATAGTACACAAAGCTGGTGTGCCAAACAGTCACAGGCCAGAAGGAGAAGCAACATGCATGATACAGTTGTAATAGGTGACTCCATAGTGAGACACGCTGCTGTACTGCACACCAGACTGAACAAGTGAAAGGGTGCAGTAAGCTACCTGTAGGCTGCTACAATACGCCACATAACACAAGTATGCAGGTCACCCCAAAGCAAGTAGAAATATGATGCAGTCATAGTCCATACTGGTGTGAATGACCTGAGATGTACCTCCCTGGACTACATGAAAAGAGACATAGATGAGCTCTCTGATTATGTAGTCCAGGCCGGTATGACACTGACCGTTTGCAGCATCCTACCCTCACCAAGAATGATGCCACAGTACAAACACGGAATGATCAGTTATAACAAGTGGCACAATTACTGGTGTCATTCCAAGGGGATCCAATGTCTGTCTGCTTGGGATGTCAAGCTTGACAAGCCATGCAGCTGTTCCAGGGATGGCTTGCACCTGTTACCCCTGGGCATTTGGATATTGGATAAGGCTTTTGCCACCTCCATAGAGCCTATTGTAGGCAAGGCTGAAAAGACTAACCCACCACCCTACAAAACATAAGTGGAAAGAAACATAAGGGTAATGCTGACCAATGCCAGATGTGTAAACCCCAATATGCATGCTCCCGAGGCCATCCCCAGTATGGAAAACATTGATGTCTGTGTAGTGACAGAAACCTGTTGCAAGCCTCCTAACAGCACACCAGCACTACCAGGTTATACAACATAGCATGTGTCATGGCCCCAAAACCTGGAACAAAACATAAAAGGAGGGTGAGTATCCATATTCAGCACAGACACCCATATGTCCAGGAAACTGACAATGCACAAGGCATTGGAGTCCACCCATGTGCAACTAACCATAGGCAAGACTGCTGTACAGTCTGTAGCATGCTACAGACCACACTCTCACACACAGGAACCCCACCCAGCCGTCCTGAAGACACTGGACAGTATGAATGTCCCACCAAATACCAAACAAGGTACTCACAAATTACCACATAGGTGGTAAACCATTATGTATGGAAGGAGTAATCAGGGACCTAGGGACACAAGTGGACAGTAACCTGTTATGTGACACTCACATTGCCAATGTGGCTAGGAAGACTGTCTATATTGGACACCGTATCATGAAAGGATTCACATCTGCGTCAACAGAGGTCATTGTGCCCCTATACTGTTCTCTTATCACACCCATAATCTAGTACAATGCCTCATTTGGGATGTACCTTACCTGACACCTGCAGCAGTTAGAAAGACTCAAAGGTACCTCACCAAGAGGATAAAGGGTCTCAAATATATGTCATATGCTGCCTGGCTGTAGACACCCCAGCTGAATGCAGTCACATACTGCCTACACAGAGGCATTGCATGCCTGTTGTACAAGGCCATGTCCAACACAGGAGTAATGGACATGCTCCACCCCGAAAACTCAAAGCCATTGGAGCTGTGAGAGTGAGAGATGTCAACCTCAACACATAATGAAATAGGATGTGCTGGAGGGACAGATACATAACCCAGAGGCTCCCCACACCCTGGAACAGAATCCCACTCCATGTTAGGCAGAGCCCCGCACTGACACTCTTCAACAGGAATCTTGCCAAGTGGATGGATGATCGTAGAGTTACACTGGGGGTCTTCACTGTGTCATGTCCAGACAGAGGCACAGCAAAGCAAATCATAAATGGCCATAATATTCACATAGCAAGGGGTGGTGAAAGACACACACACTCTGGCAAGACTTACAAATGCCCTAGGGTGGATAGCCTAGTATGAACCTATGAACCTATGAAGATACAAATTGTACAGGACACTAAGGATAATCCCAAGGCTTCCACAACTGATGTTAGGAATTCACAGATACGCTCTGAATTACACAAATATTACAAACAACATACCAAACACACACACACATATTGCCAACATACATCCTGACAGGTGCAGTGCAAACCCCAGAATGCAAAATATCTATCCCAGCAGACTGCTGGCCCCCTGACATTGCAGATGCTGAGGTAACAGCCAGCATCTACAAAGCAAAACACACAGCAGCAATGTTATGAGATGGTGTCCTGGGCTGAGTCCAACATGGACTCCAAGAAGAATGGAATGCCAAATCACACTACTGCTCAATGTCAGCCTTACCACAGGATATGTACCCAAAGAGCAGTGTACAACAACAGTGTTCCTTCTCAACAAAGGTGTTGCCTGAATGGATACTGAAAACTACCACCCCAGAATCCTGAGAAGCTCGGTCTGCACAGCTATGGAAAGGATCAGCATGTACCGCAGACATAAAGATATTGGTGACCTACTGACACCGGACCTAAACAGTGTGGCTTTCTTAAGTGCAGATCCTGCCCCTAAACATGTTTGACTCATATGAAACAGTCATTAAGGTCATTGATGAGGGCAATGTGGTCCACACAGCGTAGCTGGACCTTGCAAAGGCTTCTATACAATACCCTATGTGTTCATTATAGATATGCTCACCAGCTTAAATATAAACCCCTATGTCAGTAGAGGGATTGCAAACCAGACCAAGGACAGAACTGACATGGTCAGACATGCTGCAGCCATGTCAGACTACAAACCAGATATAACTGGCATCCCACAAGGCTTGGTCATGGGACCTCCCTCGTCTGGTATATATGTCCCATAGCTACAGACCAACATGGAAGGACTGTGTCTGAACATGTTTGCAGAGGACTACAAACTGCTCACCATATGTGACCCTCCAGCTGACACAAGCATCCCACAAAAGGGCCACATAGGAACAGACAACTGGTGCCATAGCCATGTCAGCAAGCTAATTGCAGAAAAGTGTATAGTCAACCCCCGTGGATATACAGTAAGTGCCCACCAATTACCACATAGGTGTTAACCCATTACATACTTAACATGTAATGAGAGACCTGGGGACACAAGGTGATAGATATCCTGCATTGGACAAACATGTGGCTGTAGTGTTTACAGAAACATACCATATACCCACCTAATCATGAAGGTTGTCAGATCTAGATAAGGGGAGGTCATTGTGGCTCTGCAGTCATCCTTCATCAGCGTTACAATTGACTACAATAGCCCCTGAGGGATGTACCTCAGCAGACACCTCCATCAACTGTAAAGTCCCCAACAGTACCTCACCAGGAGTATCAAAGAGCTTGCACAGATGCCATGTGTTGCCTGATTAAACAAACTGCAGCTACACACACTGCCATACTGCCCACCCAGAGGCAAGCTGTGCCTGATGTATAAAGCCATGTCCAAGCTGGTATCAATAAACATGCTGCACCTTGTACAATCTGAATGGCAGTGAGCTATGCACATGAGAGACCTGAACCCCAGCACTGACATACATAGGACAAGCTGTACTGCATGATCCATAACACAGAAGCCACCCTCACCCATGAGTAAACTCCCAGTACAGGCTATCCATAGAGTCACTCATCAATTCTCCTCAAGAGGAATCTTGATGAGTGGATGGGAGATGGTAGGTTTACCCTGGGTATCACTGTTATGTCACAGGTAGACAGAGGCACAGTATACTAACCATGACATATGTCATGGCAAACTCCACTTACAATGTGTGTTGAAGGACAAACACACTCTCCGACTAGCATTAGAAATTGCCTAGGGCACATCGCTAGGGTTTGCAAATGTACACCTATGTTGTGGAATACACTACCAATGTTGGGCAAGCCTGGTTTAAGTAGTTCATATCTGAACATAATGCAACATGGTCAGATGTGCACAACTGGCCCCTAATCAGGCTGTTGTGCTCACTATGGAAATGTAAAGCAGTGATAGGACTAAAGCCCAGGATACTGTCCACCACAGTCAAAGTACTGAACCAGTACACTATACGGTACTACAGTGTTAGGTCAGTATGAAAGGATGTTGGCAACTGTATGCAAAGTATCCCATGCAAACCCTGCAGGCACAGTATAATCCCTGTTGTGTTCACACACAAAGCAGTTGGACAGTAACTACACAACATGACACACAACACACAACCATAAATGGGAGATTTTTGTTGAAGTTCACACTCATCCACAAATGTGGTGGGCTGCAGAGTTCAACATATGGAAAGCTCACACTGGGCATGCTCACACACTTTGATAAATGAGACAGATGTCAGACAACATGCCATGAGAAGTCTGAACTGGGCATGTTCACACACTTAGGCCAAATCTCAGTTTAGCAGTTGGCCACACATATCTGGTATTTGTACGTGTTATTCCAGGAACCAACCACATTACAGCAATCTGCCCAGTGCACACAGTTAAATGACTACAGAGACATACGTGATATAGTGGATCCCTCCCATATGCAAACATCTTCCACAGATACACAAGTTGTTCATACAAACAGGGAATGCTATGGCAATAAAGACCTGCAAACAGTCTATCAGCAACAAATAATGTGCATTTGACAATTAAACATGTGGGTGTAGAGGTCAACACTAGGCTGTTTGCCCTAGGGAATGACAGCATAGCCAGAGTGTGCTTGGCATCTGCCTCCCCACAGGATGCACATTCCCCTTTCTAAACACTGATGATGTCAGCACCCATTAAGTACAGCAGGAGAAGGGAAACTTCCCAGTAATGCGAATAGCGTGCTCTGCTAATGTGTCCATCTCAAGTGTCATAACATAGTTAGGTAGAGGTTTGAATCCTGCAAATGCTCAGTGGGTGTGTGTGAGTGGGGTTGGTGTGTGTGCAAGTCTGTGTGAGGGAAATGTCCCTTTTGGCAACTGGGAAAACACACTACAGGATGCACATTCCCCTTTCTAAACACTGATGATGTCAGCACCCTATAAGTACAGCAGGAGAAGGCAAACCTCCCAGTAATGCGAATAGCACACTCCGCTAATGCGTCCGTCTCGAGTGTCATAACATAGTTAGGTAGGGGTTTGAATCCTGCAAATTCTTAGTGTGGGTTTGGTGTGTGTGCAAGTCTGTGTGAAGGAAATGTCCCTTTTGGCAACTGGGAAAACATACTACAGGATGCACATTCCCCTTTCTAAACACTGATGATGTCAGCACCCTATAAGTACAGCAGGTGAAGGGAAACCTCCCAGTAATGTGAATAGCGCGCTCTGCTAATGCATCCGTCTTGAGTGTCATAACATAATTAGGTAGGGGTTTGAATTCTGCAAATGCTCAGTGTGTGTGTGAGCGGGTTTGGTGTGTGTGCAAGTCTGTGTGAAGGAAATGTCCCTTTTGGCAACTGGGAAAACACACTACAGGATGCACATTTCCCTTTCTAAACACCGATGATGTCAGCACCCTATAAGTACAGCAGGAGAAGGGAAACCTCTCAGTAATGCAAATAGTGTGCTCCGCTAATGCGTCCGTCTTGAGTGTCATAACATAGTTAGGTAGTGGTTTGAATCCTGTGAGTGGGTTTGGTGTGTGTGCAAGCCTATGTGAAGGCAATGTCCCTTTTGGCAACTGGGAAAACACTCTACAGGATGCACATTCCCCTTTCTAAACACTGATTATGTCAGCACCCTATAAGTACAGCAGGAGAAGGGAAACCTCCCAGTAATGTGAATAGCGCGCTTGGTTAATGCGTCCGTCTCGAGTGTCATAACATAGTCAGGTAGGGGTTTGAATCTTTCAAGTGTGTGTGTTTGGATGAGGGGGGTTAGGGTGTGTGCAATTTTGTGTGAGGGAAATGTCCCTTTTGGCAACTAGGAGAACAGACTACAGGATGCACATTCCCCTTTCTAAACACTGATGATGTCAGCACCCTATAAGTACAGCAGGAGAAGAGAAACATCCCAGTAATGTGAATAGCACGCTCTGCTAATGCGTCCGTCTTGAGTGTCATAACATAGTCAGGTAGGGGTTTGAATCTTGCAAGTGTGTGTGTTTGGATGAGGGGGGTTAGTGTGTGTGCAATTTTGTGTGAGGGAAATGTCCCTTTTGGCAACTAGGAGAACAGACTACAGGATGCACATTCCGCTTTCTAAACACTGATGATGTCAGCACCCTACAAGTACAGCAGGAGAAGTTATGTGGCATGGACAATGACTGAGTCATATGTGTCCATGCCTCTGACTGACCTGTATGCTTGTGTTATGTGGTGGACCATAGTGCCCCACAGGAATATCACTGTGACCTTCACCTTGTCCAACCTGGTGAGCGTGATCACACTGTACCGGACAATAAAGGTAGCTAACATAACTGTGGCAGGTGTGTTGTCTAGCCATACAGGCTGTGACTGTTTGGCACACAGGATTTGTGTGCTATGTGTTATGTGTGATGTGTTCAGGCATAACGTATGCCTGTGTGCCAGCTGCAGAGGTGTGTGCCACTCAGGCAGGATGCTATTCTAAGGCTCCACAAATGGCCCAGTGTGTTCACGTGCTTGTATTGCTGTCAGTGTAGGTCTACACCAGACTTTTATTGTAGTCACTGTAGTAGTGCATGCCACCTGACAGGTTATGCCAGTACTGGGTTCAGAGTGCTTAGTCCCCAGTTTGACTATGTGGTTCCATCTCATACATGTGTTGTACGTCCATGTGTAGGGGAGAGGGTTGACTGTGTACATGTGGCAGCTGTGACATTGCCACATGACCCACATATTCCACAACTGTACCATAGAGGTGACTGACAAGTGACCTTTGCACATGCTACCATAGTATTGTGATTGCCATGGTGATTAACAGCACATAGGGCCAATGGGGAACAAGGTACATAGGTTCATAGGTTCATACTAGGCTATCTGCCCTAGGGCATTTAAGAACCTAGCCAGAATGTGTTTGGCTGTCGCCATCATTGTAAATATATCTTGCCATGCCCTTTTCCGAGGTTAGTATACTGTGCCTCTGTCTAACAGTGACACAGAAGTGATACCCGGGGTAAACCTACAATGTCCCATCCACTCATCAAGATCCCTCTTGAAGAGAGTCAATGAGGGACTCTGCCTAACCTGGACTGGGATTTTATTCCAGAGTGAAGTGAGCCTCTGGGTTATGAATCTGTCCCTCCAGCATGTCCTATTTATTTCAGTGCTGAGGTTCAGGTCTCTCAAGCGTGTAGCCCGATGGGATTTGGATATTCTCAGGTGCAGCATGCCCATTAATTCTGGGTTTGACATGGCGTTATACATTAGGCACAGAACGCCTCTGAACAGGCGGTATGCCACTGAGTAGAGCTGGGGTTTCTTTAACCGGTCAGCATATGGCATCTGTTTGATCCCTTTGATCCTCTTGGTGAGGTACTTTTGGGGTCTTTCCAGTTGCTGCAGGTGTCTGGTAAGGTACATCCCAACAGGGGGATTGTACTCAGTTATGGGCCTGATGAGGGATGAGTAAAGAGGCACAATGCCCTCCCCTGATGTAGAAGTGAATCCCTTCATGATGGGGTGGGCTATATAAAATGTCTTTCTAACCACTTTGGCCACGTGGCTGTCAAATGAGAGATTGCTATCAACTTGGGTCCCCAGGTCCCTAATTACTTCTTCTGTACGTAATGGAGTACCACCTATGTGGTACTTTGTGGACACTTTGTTTTTGCCAAAGGGGATGACTATACACTTGTTTGCATTCAGCTGGAGGCCATGGCTCTGGCACAAGTAGTCTGTTTGCTTGTGTCGGCCGGAGAGTCGATTATGGCGGCCAGTTTGCAGTCATCTGCATATTTGGTCAGCCACAGTCCTTCCATGTTGGCCTGTACCTCCGATAAATATATACCAAACAAGAGAGGTCCCAGGACTGAGCCTTGTGGGACACCACTTGTAACTGGTTTGGAGTCTGGCATGGCTCCAGCAATTCTAACCATGTGGGTTCTGTCCTTGAGCCAGTGTGCAATCCATCTAGTGACATAGGGGCTTATATTTAAGCTGGTGAGCTTCTCTAGAATGCCCGAGTGGGGTATTGTATTGAAGGCTTTTGGGAGGTCCAGGTAGGCTGTGTGGACCACCTTCCCCTCGTCAATGGCCTTGGTGACAGTTTCAAAGAAATCAACCAGGTTTGAGAGGCAGGATATGCCATTAACAAAGCCAAACTGGGTATGAACCAATGTCTGTAGGTCCCCAATATCTATATTTATGTGGTCCATGATGATCCTTTCCATAGCTCTGCAGACCGAGCTAGTGTGGCTTATGGGGCGATAGTGTCCAGGATCCGTTGAGGCACCACCTTTCTGTAGAGGGACCACTGTTGCTGTATGCCACTCTTTGGACACCTATCCTGTAGTAAGGCTGGGATTGAACAGTAGTTTTATGTTTGGTTGTAGCACGTCTTGGAGTTCATGTAGGACACAGCCCGGGACACTGTCTGGTCCCATTGATGCAGTGTGTATTGCTTTGGAGAGGGCGGCTCTTACCTGAGCATCTGAGATGTCAGGGGGGGCAGAACTCTGCTGGGATACATATTTGCATTTTCGGTGTGGAGGGGGGGGAGAAGTTTGCGCTGAACCTGTCAGCTAGAATGTTGGCAATGTCTGTGGGTTTGGTGTTTCTATTGACATTTTGGACTACCTCTGAGCATATCTGGGAATTACCACCCAGATTCCTAACATAACTGAAGAAAGCCTTGTGATTATCCTTAGTGTCCTGTGCAATTTCTCTCGAAGCTGGCCTTAGACAATCTTATGAGTGCCTGTAGTTATTTGCTAATACTGATCAGTGATGCCTTCCCTTTTGGGATTTTGCTGTATCATTTAGTAGCTTCCTCCTTCTATTGTGTAGTTTGTTTATGGCTGGGGTCCACCAGACAGGACGTCTGCCTTTGGAGGATTGGGTCTTGGTTTTATTCGGGATCACATGATCCATGCATTCCTGAAGGTGTCCATAGAATGTGTTTATAGAGGAATCTGCGGTCTGGTCTGTAGTTTCCACAGGCCCGGGGGCTTTGAAGGTTTCCACCTCAGTTTTGAGGAGTGTGAATTTGCTTTAGAGAAGTTGTTCACTGTGGTGTTCTGGGCAGGGGGTGGGGTCAGGATGTGAATATCCAGTGAGATTAGTTTATGGTCTGATCTTACCAGTGAGGGATACACTTCTGGTCTAGAGCATAGAGTCCCCATGTTGGTGATGATCAGGTCCAGTATGTTTCCCCTTCTTGTGGGAGTGGTAACAAGCTGTTTCATAGCATTTGAGCTCATATATTCTAGGAATCTTTGGCCTAGGGTGTTGGAGCTAGAGTCATGCTCCCAGTCTATGTTTGGGTAGCTGACGTTGCCCAATATAATGGTGTTTGGAGAGACCTTCATATGTCCACTGTTCACAGGATGGCCGAGTGCAGTTCTTGGGTTTGGGAGGATGGTCTGTAGCAGGCTACAACCTGGAAGGCAGTTTCACCCATTGTTAGTTGCACATGGATAGTCTCTGATGCTTGGTGCTTTGCCACCAACCTGGAGGTGTGGGTATCTTTGATGAATATCAATACTTCCCCTCCATTTGTGGTTTGTTCCAAGTTTTGGGGCTGAAAAGTATGGTGTGAGGTATAACCTGGTAGTGCTGGGGTGCTCTCAGTAGCCCTGAACCAGGCATCTGTTACTGCACAGATATTGATGTTCTCCATGCCAAGGAGAGTTTCGGGTGCATGCATCTTGAGGTTTAGACTTCTGGTGTTGGGTAGCATTACTCTTAGTTTCTTATCCCTTGTGATACCTATGAAGGTGGGTTGTCATTTGAGCCTTGCATAACATAGGCACTATGGGGGTAGCAAGAGCCTTTGCCAATATCTGAAAGCCCAGGGGTGACAGGTGCAAGCCGTCCCTAGCGAAGCAGGTGGTTCAACAGAAGATGAATATGTGAGGGTGTAGTGCCTGTGATTAGTTAGCAGTAGCATATATGACTGCTCACGTGGACAAATGCCAGGTAAGTCATATGCAATGTGTCACAGGCAATGTACATGTGAACAGGACAAACAGTGACATTCTGTCAAGTAAGACATGGACATACATATAGTAAGCTATGCAGATGTCACTAGGAGTCCACAGAAGCTCTGTAACTATGCATTGCAGGTGGGATCAGTATTCCAGGGTAATTGCAAGCAAACATGCATGCAAACACAGCTACAGTAAGCAGGGCTGCATGTAGTCCATTGTACAACAAACAAGCTGTACCACTTCCAGTAGGTAACACTGCAAATATGCAGGCACTATGCACATGTACATGGAAATACACAGGTCAGATGGCTAGGGTCCAGTCTCAGCGCACACAAGTGTACAGGCCATGTACTGTCAGGATCTACAATAACTGGATGGAAACCCATGTGCTCATACCTGCAGTAATACACATGTCAAATAACAGACACTGAGCCTTCACTCAGTGGTTCCATACTTAGTAGGATGTATGCTACCTGGCCTGCCACCACAGTATCCCTGACATGTATGGGGACTCTCCCTCCTGTGACAGTTAGTTTTGTGTGTTGGGGCTGTCTAGCATGGTATGAGATGTGAGCTTACAGTGCTAGGGTGCTCCTGTGTGTCCTGTACCAGTCGTGTAGTACTGCACACATATCAACATCCTCAAACATCCGCATTGCAGAGTCCAGTGTGGGCAACATGCCACTTGCAGTTTACATGTCCATCATTGCATATTAATACATTCATTACCTTATCCCCTGTGCTACCTATGTATGTAGCCTTCTGTTGACATCCTTACCACCAGTATGCCAACATGTGCAGATGATACACTATGGTACCTACCATGGGTGTAGACAACAGTACATGACAATCACACCCTTACTGCATCAGGCATGCTGTGATATACCCACAATTATTTCAGCACACATTACTGTTAACAGCATGATACTATTACTACACGTCTATGTAGTCACCCTGTGCATCAGCAACATGTTAACCTGTACCTGCACTGATGTTACAGATTGCAGGAGGTGGCACAGTTTCATCATATGCACAGGGTGTGAACTTGGTATGCCTGAGTCAGCCACCGATACCACCGATTGACATGTACGTGTATGTGTGTTGGTGAGGGACAGCAGTACAAGGTGGGACAATGTTGATGCAGTGTGCGCGTGTATGCAGTAGCCCTAGGTGTTGTCAATTCGCATGTGTGTATGGATGCACACAGTTCCACCTCATGGCTGCCATATACTGGTGTTTGTGGACAGCCACAGACTGTACCTGCCAGGTCATACAGATCAGTGTCTCTGGCTATGGACACGGTACCTGTGCCTTGCAGGGGTGCTACGGACTGTATCCGGTACCAACCCAGACTGGGTACTGTCATCAGAAGCAGGTGTTCATTGACTGGACACAGATCCCTGTTGGGCCTGGCCAGAGCCGCGTGCATGTGTTCTCCTGGGGCGGTCTGATGACAGCACAGACCCAGCATTGCTGGGGCTGCTGCTGGCACTATGGTGGCAGCCGCGGCCCTGTTGTCCGTGATGACTGCCAGCTGCTGCTGTTGCTGTGGCTCAGTTGTTAGGCAACGGTCGAAGAGTCCTCAGCGATGGGCAGTGACGTCAAGTGGTGGAGGCTTTGCTGACCCGCCCCCTAATGTTGATGTAAGAACTAGCAATGATCGTTGTCAGACTGTTCGGCGAGTCAACACAAACAATAACACTTCTTCTGACAGGAACATAGATTTAATTCAATTCCTGTCAGCTCCTTCCTTGAACAGATACACATGCAGCAACTAGGGACTTGGGAACCCTTAACACACCCCTTAGTGAATTTGAAAGGACACTTAAAACCTTCAAATTTTTGCAGATGGACAATGCGTTTTTAGAACGCTCTCTGGAACTGAAGCAAGTCCCTAAGGGACTACGTATTTTTAAATTACCTCATGGGTTTTTAGAAGGTACACCTATGTTCTCTGAGTTGTTGCTACTGTTTGATAAAACTGGTTTAGAACTTTTAAAATTAATTACACGTAATAATACGGACAAATTAAATGTTTTAAAAGAAAAGTTATGTATTTTAGACAATGGCATTAAGGCTGACTTATTATTTGAACACAATAAGTTTAGAATGGAAAACATCTTTAAAGATATTGATAGGTATATTAACAAAGGGTTGGACATCAAGAATAATAAAATTGAGAGAGACGGTCATGACTACAGAAACAATAAAGCATATGATCATTTTAAGGAGTATAAAAGCATGAAGCACAACAATCAGAATCATGACAATGCAAACACTATCACGGATAGAAATCATTCTAATTCTAATGTTAATCAAGAAACTATACATAGAAATAATGTTAACAACACTGACGACTCACAGTCAGTTTTTTTAGAGCAGCCGACTTTAAGAAGATCAGAGAGAATAAGAGAGCGACAGGGCAGTTACAATCAATATATTCCAAGGAACTACAACAATGGAGGCCTCAGAATGTCCAGATGGTAATGTTAATTGACAATGACAACAATAGTAACCATCTAGACAATACATCTACTGAAGCCACGACACAAGTGAGTCAAATAACACTTGTTTCAGTTCCGTATGGTAATACCCCTTTGTCCAGATGAGGAAGTCAATATGACCTTGACTCAATGTAACATTACAACACATTTAGGATTTAATTTGTACAATTTTACTGAAAAGAAATTTGATAACAACTATTTAAATTTGCTTAGTAAAGGGTTCACCTTTGTTCCTATGTTCAAGTTGGATATTGGCAATATTTTAATTAATTTAAGAACATACACAAGGCTTTTAAATTTGAAAATGTTTTTTCAGGATTCCAATGGTACCCCCCGAGACTCTAACAATTTCACACTCAAGCGTCACAGTACATTTATACCCCCCCCAGAATTTCATGATACATGTATTTGAAAAACTTTGTGAGACACATATTAGAAGAATTTTAAGTGACAAGACATTTATTAATTTTAATTTGACGTCTGCAGAAACATTTTGTCTAAAAGAGCTTACTAACATGGACAAATTCAGGATCATGAAACCAGACAAAGGTGGGGTTGTTATTATGTTAAGTGAAGATTATGTCAATAGGATGCTTGAGCTTTTGGATGATGATGAGACCTATGAAAAGGTGAGTAGGCATGAGGTTAATAAAGCCTACACTAAAATAGATTGGTTGACATACGAATATCTTATGGATGGAAGAATTGACTCACAAACTTATCAGTACATTTCCGTGGAATTCCCAATTATACCTTC
Organism: Protopterus annectens; assembly: GCF_019279795.1. NCBI lineage: Eukaryota > Metazoa > Chordata > Ceratodontiformes > Protopteridae > Protopterus > Protopterus annectens. The sequence continues at coordinate 1,131,241,696 of NC_056727.1, read as the reverse complement.
TATATTTGGGATTCCCAAAATTCATAAACATATTGACAACCCACCTTTCAGGCCAATAGTTTCTGCCAGAGGCTCGAAGACAGAAGCTTTAGCAGCATATATTGATTTTAAATGTAAAAATATTTTAGGGAGGCTACCACACATTGTTAGAGATTCCTGGCATTGTTTAGATTCTATTAGAGAATTTGCCAAGAGTTTTGATGCAAATTTTGATTTTCTCATGGTTACAGTAGATGTAATCAATCTTTTTACTGTGATTCCACACCAAGAAGGCCTTGAAATGTTTGAAGCATGTCTTAATACACATAGGCAACATAACAGATCGGAGAACCGGTTACTATCTGAGATGTTAGAACTTGTGTTGGAAAACAATTTTTTATACTTCAATGGTGGTTATTTTAGACAAAGAAATGGTGTAGCTATGGGGGCAAGATGTGCCCCCATTTACACCAATCTAGTCCTAACTGCTTGGGAACTTGAACATGTTTTTATTTGTAATTACTGGAGTAAGGTTTTATTGTACTTACGTTACCTAGATGACATCTTGATTTTTTGGAGAGGTACTGAAGCCGAGTTTAATGATTTTATTAATTACATTGGACAAACAACAAGTTTTTTAAAATTTAGTAGTCACATTTTAAACAATACAATTGAATTTTTGGACATTACAATATCCACACAAAACAATAAATTTGAATCTAACATTTATAGGAAGAAAACTTACTCCAATTCATTTTTACATTTTGACAGCTGTCACCCTGTCCATCAGAAGAGAAACTTGGTCAAAGGACAGATGGTGAGGCTGTCTAGAATTGTGAGTAACGACGAAGTTTTCAAAAAGGAGCTTGTTAAATTACAAGACATGTTTTTAGCTAGAGCTTACCCCGCGGAGTTTGTTTTTGATATCAGTCACGGTATTTTAAGGAATAGACAGACTTTGTATAAACCTATAATACACCATGGATTTATACCAAAGAAATTATCGAATTCCAAGGTTGTTGGACATGACACTTTTGTTATTCCCTTCAATGAAAAATCTCAACAAATTGTTAAGGTGTTACACGATTCGTGGAGTATCATCACAGAATCAAACACGGAGCTTGGAATTATTCTAGGAAACAAACCTAAGATTATCTTTAGTAGGGGTAGAAATTTAAAAAACTTGTTTGAAAAAAGTGCAAACTATGACATATTTAGGAAATCTAAAATGAACAAATGTGGTGCATGTCACATATGTAGATTCATTAACAATGGACCATACCTTTCAATTTCGAATTATGAAATGACTATTAGATGTCCTGGAGTTTGTGACTGCAACTCGGTTATGGTAGTATATGCAGCTTCCTGTACAGGATGTGAAGCATATTACATAGGAAAAACAAACAGAAAACTAAAAACAAGAATTATAGAACACTTAAGTGACATTAGGAATCATAGACAGACCAGTGCTTTATATAATCATAGTGTTAGTTGTGTCAATTTTAAAAAATTCTTGTTTTTTGTGATTGATAGAATACCTTATAACAATTCACAGAAAGGTGGTGACATTAAAACTTTACTAGAAGCGAAAGAATGTCTCTGGCAACTTAGATTAAATGCCAGTAAATGGCCTGGAATTAACGATCAAATATCTATAGCCAGCATACTTAAGCTGAAGTCACAGTTAATTTAATATTCCATGTGTCGAACAAATTCTATCAATACACAACACTTACACAAAGGTTGTCGTTGTATAAACAGTTTAAGAGTGGTTAAACTTGAATTACATTTAGTGAGCACAACTACACTACATTATTTCATATTTTATATTTATATTTGTATGATTCGTATTATCACCATATTTATAGTATAGTATATTAGTATATTTTCATATTTTTCACATTTTTCATGTATTTTTGTATTAACATTCATGTGACAATTTTTATTATACATAAATTACAATTATATATACATATATATTTTTAATAATTCAATAACTTATGAATATTTATACTTAAAAGTAAAATAATTAATAATTATTAACTATTTATTATTACTATTTATTTATTATATTTATTTAGTTTAGATATACATCGTAACATTGTCATACAATCTCATAGTTCTCATACTAAGTAGTATTATATTTACTAGGTTGAAATAAACACCATTGCTTGGTTCGAACACTAGGGTTTTAATACTATGAATAATTCAACTGTCATTTTGATTTTGACTATTATTAAGTTATTTTATTCATTCACAATGTTTTTGTTGAAGTCTGTATAGTATATCTTGGACATTTTCAATATTGTTAATATTCTTAATATTTTTAATATTTTTTATTATCTGTGACATTGATTGTTATTATTTACATTCATTTCCTTTTATGAATGAACATTAATATTAAGCTAACTGCAACACTACCTTAAGTTTTGGTAGGGTTCCACTGTCTTAAATATTCTCTCTCTGAACCATTGTAACCAAGGAAATAAATGTTTTATTAGGAAATGTTTTAATTAGGAAATTGTATAATTAATTGTTAATTGTTTTCAGTTTTGTATACAAGGGATGATGATGAGCCTATTTGTTGTACTCTGATGATGCCCTAGGATGATAGGGTGAAAGCGCTTAGTGCCTACGGAAAGTATTTTATCTTGTTTTGGTCCATTATTCGAATAAAGCACGTTTTATTGAAGTTCCAGGATTCAAGGTTTACTGACATTGTTGGTTACTGGTGATTTTTCGTTGTTGCTGGCATACGCCCACGTCGACGCCTCAACCGTCCACCATCTCCCTGGCTCGTGGACATGTAGTTGTGGAACCAGTCTAATATGTCCCCACAAAGTCTGTCTCTGACATCGGTGAAATTACGGATGGCAGCCGCAATGTCACGCATACTGTCAGTCATGGCTGTGCAACATGCTGTCAGCTCCCTCAGACCCTGTCTGGTGTACAGTTCCATATGTGACTGTGCCTGCATGACAGCCCAAAACATAGCTGAGGTTGTAAGACCTCTTTGGGCATGTCTGACAGGGGCAGTACGCCCACGGATGCTCCCACGAGAACCCCTGGACATCTGTCTGTGTGGTACCATCTCTGGGCCATGCCCATGGCTGCTGTGTGGGGAGGCATGTGCCACATATACCACATTACCCTGGTCAATGCCCACTGTATGCTGTTCATCACCTAGGGACATTGGTGACAAAGGGTGTATTGGCAGGATAACTGTGCGCATTGATGGGGTTGACAGCTGTGTACTGTCAATCGGCTGACCAATGATGGACCCTGGCATACCTTCCTGTGCCATTACACAGATGTCATCATTATCAGTACCCATGGCACCTGATTCAGGTTCCCTGCTGCATGACACCAGAGCAGCACCAGAACCTGTGGGAGGGAAACAGGAAATACAGTTTAAATGTCTACACATTACCAGTGATGCACACATCCACACATGCACAGGTCCAGACATGCATACATGCACACATGCACACATGCACAGGTGCACACATGCACACATGCACAGGTGCAAACATGCACAGGTGCACAGGTGCACACGTGCACACATGCACACATGCACAGGTGCACACATGCACACATGCACACATGCACAGGTGCACACATGCACACATGCACACATACACACAGTTGCACACAATTGTACACTACTCAGTATGCATGATATCAACACACAGACACACCTACATGCATACAAAGAGCACTACTAAGTGAGCCTAATATTACTATTACTATCAAGACTATTACAGGTATTGTTAATACACACTCACCAGCATGGATAGGCTGCATTGCTGTTACACCGGAGGGACCTGCAGACATGAAGAAACTAATGTCAGTGGGCACAACTGTGCCATTGTTACTGAGTATGATACAGGTCAGTAGTACAACAGTCGCCTTTCACAGGTCAGCTGCTAATATTGAGGATATCACACTTGCACATTCAATGCTATGGTGACAGCTACAAACCAAGGACACACCTCACACATGTATTCACTACCAGTGTACACAACAGTCAACTATACATATGGCATATTACCTGCACGCTCACTGTCTTACTGCTGCGTGGCTCCAGCCTCCATCATAATGCATGTCTGCTGCTGTTGTTGCTGGCGGACTGGAGCCACTACACTCATGAGTAGTCCCTCCAGTCTGGTGAGTGGGGGATGTGTAGCCACCCCACCACCTTTGGCAACCTGTTGCCTGTGGATATCCGACGCACGCTGATGGACATTTCTGATTAAATCACTGCAGTGATGTTGTACCTGCTCATATGTCCTATTATGCATGCCTATGTCATTTACCCGATGGACCAGGTCTTGCCACAGTGCAGCCCTCTCCTGCTGATTCTGGCTGGTGCGGGAAAAGAGTATTGCATAATCCCACACCAGGCTCTGGTGTATCTCCTCATCCTCAGCTGTGGAGTAAGCGGGATTTCACGGGTGAGCCATGTACCTGAAAAAGAAAATAACCTGATATCAGCAATATCTGTCAGCAGAATTTGGCACACATACTACATATGCTACTCGACTGTTATGATACAACATATCTCACATATATAGCATCTGTCTGTCTATTGGTGGATACACATGTAAATGGCCAGGTATCAGTGCTCAGCCAGCAACTGTGCAACAGTACCTGGCACACTCCATACAACATACTACCAAACCCCAGCAGTCAGAACACTGATTCAGGTCCAGAGCACCTCCTCCCTCTGGGGTTTTGTATCTAGGTACTGTATGGCCTACATCATCAACTACTGTGAGCTGACCACACACTAATTTCCCTGGATATAATATCCCACCTCCACCACCTGCACAAACAACTATAGTGAATAACATTGCAGATGCAAACTTTACACTTTGTAACAGTGACATGGTATCCTTTCAGCCCACTGGGCCAGTGGCAGATACAACCCACAATGCTGATCCCTAAACAAATGCTTTCTACAGACATCTCCAAGAATGCATGGATCATGCAATCCCATATATGATCAAGACACTCTCCACAAAGGGACAGCATCCTGTCTGGTGGACCCCAGCCATAGACAGATTGTATTACAACAGATGGAAGCTACTGCAAGACAGAGCATAATTCCATAAAGGGAAGGCATGTCTGAGCAGCACTAGTAAGGATCTATTTTCCATCATACAAACATCCATGGACAACTTTGAGAGGGAAATCAAGAGGGACACTACAGATAACCAGAAGGCCTTCTTCAGTTATGTTAGCAACCTGGTCAGAATCCATCCTCTATGCCCATAGTTAGTACTCAACAACAAATATTTCACTGAAACCACAGATATTGACAACATTGTGGCAGACAGGTTCAGTGCAGGTGTCACCCCGCCCTCTCCCCCAGAATAAGACATAGTTATCCCAGCTGACTGTAACCTCCCTGTCATCACAGATGTCCAGGTCAGAGTCACCCTCAGGAAAGCAGAATACACAACATGACTGGGACCTGATGGTATCCCCAGTTGCATGCTACATAAACTCTGACAGGAGATAAACACACAAATAGAAGTGCTATGTAAGACTAGCCTGACTACAGGATATGTACCTGTACACTGGCGCACAGCAGCAGTGGTTCATCTCCACGAAGGAGGCACCTCAACATACCAATACCAATACAATACAGCACAATACATTACATTACAATAAATACTATACAATATGCTATTGCCCCATGGGAGTACAGCAGCATACTGTTCTGATACCCTGACCATTGTAACACATGTGGTGTGATGGTACCTGCTGCTGTCACACAGTTACACAGGGTGACTCATATGGCATATTACCTATCTGACTAACATTTAGCAGGGGTATGTGTGACATGTACTCATGGGGAGTCTTGCTTCTTAACACTGTGTGGTTTATTGCTGGGTATGTCTTATCTGTGGGTAGGAACCTTTACCTCCACATGTGCTCTCTATTGCAGTGGCATGGACGACACACAGCAGTAATTTAGGTTGTGGATGGTGTGAGGTGTTACTATGGTTGTTGGACATCTGTCATGGGTGTGACTTACGTATGTAAATCCAGGAGTGGTAACCTCTATGTGGGTAGTATGTGTGTAATCTGTGGTGTTGTCAGTCACTGTGCATTGGTAATGTGTTTGAGTGCATTGTCACAGTGTTGTACATGTCACTGTGTCCTTCTCCATATCTGTAGCTGTCATGTGAGGTACATACCATGGCATCCATTATGTGGTGTGGAGGAGTACACTGACCTACATGTTCATAGCTGACACACCATGTCTGCTGACACATACCATGTGCAGGTATTCCAGGAATAGTGTGCCACTGCGAATATCATTGGGGGCACTATTGTACACATGTATGACCCTGTTCACCCCTGACACATGCAGTGGTGGGCAGCCAATCACATATCTGGTGGTTACTGGTGTAGGTGATTTGAAATGGGGTATGGTACTCCGGTTTTGACACTGGTGTTCACTCCATGCCTTTGTCACCAGGCACCTGTTGCAATACATCTGTACACATATGCCTCACTCAGAATATATATACATCTCTCTCTCTCTCTCTATATATATATATATATATATATATATATATATGTATATATATATATATATATATATATATATCTATATGTATATATATATATATATATATATATATATATATATATATATATATATATATATATGTCTGTATACATATACACATATATATATTGATGTACATATATTGCTATAGATATGGAGGGGGGGTGAGAGTGACAGAGGGGGTGGGACAGGTGGTGTTGAAGGCCATATACAGTCATACCTGTAGATAGTCAGATCAGTCTGTCTATGTATATGTATCTACATATATCTATATCTGTATGTGTGTATTACATATATATGTTTGTACATATTCTATCTACATCTGTCTATGTATTCCTACATCTCTCTCTATGTATGTATACATATATGCATATCATATATATATATATATATATATATATATATATATATATATATATATATATATATATATATATATACATACATACATATTTTGACATACATACGTATCCATATGATAGACAGGTATATCAACATGTTTGTCTACCATACTGTATACACACACTAACATACTGCTAAACATACATAACTGTGAAATCTACTTTGTACATTGCACTACAACCTACAGTCAACCTACATCGATATGTGCACATAGATGCTCTCACATACAAATGTATGTACAGCCTTCACTGATAGTTGCTGTATGTCCCCTGCCCTTTACACATCTTCATATACATATGGATACAGACCAATGACACATATGGAGGGTTCACAGTATGTAGACCTTTATAGTATTACTTCACATTACCTGTGTTTGTCACAGCTGCTTGTGTTGCCATCTGGTTTTCTGTCCTGCTGCTCCACTTGCCAGTTGCCAGCTTTCAGGTGGCTGTTGCTGAACAGTTTTGATTGTGTCTGCTTAATTTCAGTTTTCTCTGTCTCTGTCTCTGTCTCTCTCTCGCTCTCTCTCTCTGTCTGTCTGTCTCTCATGTCCTTCTCAGGGTGCAATGAAAGTATTGCATGTGTGGACTGGGAGTACAGCATACTTTTGTAGGTATCTGCATATGTCCATGTGATGGCCTCTGCACCAATTGTTAGCCAGCATTTGCTAACTGCATGCAGCCAGTTGTGTGCTGATTGCAGTTCTCACTGTGATTTCAGAACAGTGCTATAAAAAGGTATGTGAGATAGGTGTAGCCCTTTCAGATTTTAAGGGCAGGGACCATGCTGGTATGCTGTGGACACTGTTCTGTGAGTGTAAAGGTTAGTATCTCTCTCATATTTCCAGCTGTGTTGTAGATTAGCATTCCTCCATTCATTTCTCCAGTTTCCTGTACTAACTGTGTATGTACACTGACACCTACAACTACTACTACTGTTAATGTGTGTGTGTGTGCTTTCCTTTCACTTTTGCATGCACTTTGTTGCTAAGGCTTCAATATCTGCCCTTTACAGTCACTACTTGTATGCCTGCTAGGTGTCCTGACTGTGGTGTGCTGCTGTGGCTTTCCTATTTTCCATGTACATTCACACCTTGGAATGCTTGCTATACCTGCTAGGGTGTTACAGCATGCAGTGTGGTCTGGCCATGGTGTGGGCCTTGACATCTATTAGGGTATTTGAGTATGCTGCTGAGCAGGCCCCAGAGACTCTCATGTTCATCTGTTATCTGCCTCATGGAATGGTACATATCAGTGGGGTACACCCATTAAATTGTCTGGTATGCTGCAGTTGTGAGTGTGGGTTAGCATGAGCATATGTATTACTACACTTATTCTGACATGCAAGTGGGGAATACTTTCAGGACTCCATAGTTACCATGGCATGTGTTGTTACACCTTTCTGCCTACTGTTTGTACATTTCACATGGAGTCTGTGGGGCATCCCTGTAACTCATTCACTGTTGCTATGTCTAGGCTCTTAACTATTCAAATATGGTGGTGTCAGACTTCTCATGTGTACAAATATTTGCAGGTTGTCCACATTTCTGCCTCATATTTTGGTCAATATCTCATGCACAGCTTTTTCTGGCAAATCACTCTGGGCTCAAGTCAGAATATAGTGACAAACATTCAAGTTACAGACTTCATACCCTTCCAAACATCCCACAAAATGCAGAACCTGTTACTCTCTGAACTGTCTGAGTTTGTTGTAACATTATTTGTAATGTGTCCCTGGTTTTGGGCCTTTGCTCCACATATTTTATTACTTGGTCCTGATGTGTTCCTGTAAGAGGTTGTGGGGTATGGGCAGTGATTATCCTGCTGTGAGTATGTGTGTAGCTTGCAAGGTGCTACAGTGACATTATTACCTACTAGCTACCAACTAGCATGGTTGTTTCTGTTCACACACTACTATTATGGAAATCCACTAGTTTTGACAGTAATTCTAAATGACATGCTTTGTGTACTACACATCCTATATTCCCTTTACATTAATTCCTACTATTACATGATATATTTATTTTATCGCAATGTTCTTGTATAAGAGTCATGGCTTAGTGGTAAGTCATGCAGACTACTGTTTCCAAAGTCCTGGGTTCGGGACTGACAGTGGGATTTTATTTTGCTTTTGAACTGACTACAGGACCTGTCAATCAGAGTGACTAAGGCACTTTTAAGCAGTTGTAACCGGGTTAGCGCTGGTTTGCACGGAGCTCATGCATGCGCACTGCCGTTTAGCTCCGCGCACACATGCGCACACCCACTTACTACCGCTTAAACGTGCTTACTCTTGCGCACACCCGCGCTATTTTCTTTGAAAGAAATGAAAATGGGGAGACAGGAAAGTGGTGAAAAAGGGGTCACAAAGAGGGTAAGACAGTAGGGAAGCAAGCTTGGGTTTTGCAGGAGGGATGTAGGAAAGGCCCATAGCTGTCCATTCCTTCATCAGCAACAGCTGTGCATATGTTTGTAATTTGGTGTGACATTTGATACCTTCCACCCCTGAGAGAGGTGTAAGGACAACAATAATACTTGTTGTACAGCCAATTGTAATTGATAGTTTCCATGTCTGGTAGACATATGTGCAGAATGGCAGCTATGTATGGGGCGTAATTTTTTGTGGGTACAGAGTGCCCTTTTTTTTTTTTCAGGTGAAAGTGGTATGTCAGGTGAAGGAAGTCGGTATAGCTGGGGAGGTAGGTTGGGTAGGTCAACAGACAAGACAAACAAGAAGCATACAGGTACAGTGTATGACACGTGTGGGGGGGTAACACAATTGACGGGGACGGAGGTTTGGATATCCAGAGCCCATGAGCCCACAGATGGCAACATTGGAACTGATATCCCCACCCATGGGCAGTTGTCACTGTTCCTTCACTGCCCAGGATGGGGCTGTGCTGGGGGCTGTGTAGGCCGGGCAACAGGCATGCCCGTAAGTTGTGCCACCTGTGCCTCAAGCTGGCATAGGGGCTCAAGAACAGAGTCCCGGATCTCCCTACGCACCACAGTCCGGACGCTATGGAGGGTGAGTGGTGATTCTCCTCTGGTCACGCTTGCAGAGGGGGGACGGGCCCCATCCCCTGCAGTGCTTCCACCTGCAGGTGGCACAGGGCCACTGGAGGAGGGTCCAGACTGGGCACTAGTGACAGGTGCACTCGCCAGCTGAGGTGGGAGAGGTGGGTCCGCTGGAACCCGCCTTCCCTGTCGTTCTATGTTTTGCATTATGTCATGACAGTTTGGGTTAGTAACATACAATACCATTCGCAATTAGTTGAAACAGCATGCATTAGTATTCCCATTAACCAAACACCCAGATATTCACACCATTGAACAGCAAGCATAACACATGCATAATTTGAACAGCAATACACAGTCCAACAACATGCAGGGTTGATTGATGGCAACAGGCCATCAGGTTTGGATGTATGAACAGGGCAGATGCATCAACGGGCATGCAAATATTTAGGACCCATCAGGACAAATGTTCAGGGGTGTTAATTGTGATTGCACATACCATTTTCACGTGGAATGGATTATATGTGGTTATAGGGTGGGGTGAAGAAAATATTATTAACACCTTTGAATACCAATACATATGCTGTACATTTCTAATAGCTACAGATATATACACACCACTGTTCTAACTACAGTTTCCTGTATGATAACTACTTCACTTTGGTGATAGGACTGTTACTGCTACATCAATATACATTTTATTGTTATTCATACACGTTCATATCTGGCTTTGTTCAGCTACATCATCCTGCTACATTTGCTTTATATAGCTATAGACAACTGTTGATGTTTGATATTTCAGACAATCATACTATCTACATATTGCAGACTGAGAGCAACATATCCAGATTTTGGGATACACATTCCAGCTGCAGCAACACTTTGGACACATTTCACAGTTTGGTTCTACTTGTCACATTCATTTCATTCTGTACTGACTGCAGTATACTTTATACAGGGGTTATTACTACTTTATTGGTGGATTCATAACTCTTTCTCATACCCTCTCACTTGTTTTCATTTTACTATTCAGGATGGTACTTACTTCTAGGCTTTATTGACATGTTTTACCTGTAGTTATTACAATCCTTTCCAGCAGTCTCACTTCTGTCATGTTTCAGTATTTCAACAGGGATATATTTCACACATGTGAGTTGCTCATCTTCTGCAGCTGTACTTTTCAGCCTGCTGCAGGTTGTGCACTATGATATTATAGGTGGGGCATCTTTATTTCAGAATTTATTTCAGACATTTTCATTTTTCTGTTTGGATTTCAGACTGCAACACACTTTTGTAATCAAGCAATACTTGCAAACACTTGTACACTGTTACTTGCACATTTTATTACTTAGTGACTACACTGCACTCTTTTGCTAACTGTCATACTTTTATATTTCTTTACAGTTACTGGGAGTGGATTACTGACCTGCCTGGTGGCGCAACCGCACCAGCCTATCACCATAGGCTCTGCGGTTCACAGAACGGACACTTGCAGCTGTAATATAAATGAAGTAATATTGTAATACACATCTCCATAATATCAGCTAATTTAATTTCTTACATACATAATTAAATGTAACTTACTCAGTAGTGGGGCGTTGGGCATTTGCCGGGCCTCCTGGATCCAAAGGTTCAATTGGTCCTGCTTGTGTCTCTTCAGGTCCGCATGGTGGTGACGGACCTGCTCACCAGTCCTTGTAATCCATGTGGCACTGGTAAGATCATGAGCCAACCAGTCCCATGCCTCAGCCCTATATGCTTCCCACAGGACCTGGCCCTGCATGAGTTGGGCCTCATGATTGTGGACTAAGAGCCAGACCATGTATCTGGACTCCTCAATGCCCCACCTCTGTGCTCGAAAGCAACTACCCTCACCTACACCTGACATTCTGGCTGCAAGTCAGTTCTACAATCGTTTATGCTGTGTATTCCTGCCTATGGGGCTTATATATGCCGTTTTTCCTGCACTTATCTGTGATTGGCCATTTTGGAATTGTATCCACTTCACAAAACCTGCTTTGTCATGCTCCACTTTCTATTCATTCCTATATATTTGCTATTACTGCATTTCTGAGTACAGCTGTCATAGCTTAGTGGTTCAGTACCTTGACTATGGTGTATGGTATCCTGGGTTCGAATCTGGCCACTGCTTTTTATATTTTATGACTGTCTAGACAGGCTAGGGGGTGTGTCTGTGTAAAGGCAGTTTTGTTACAGCTTGCCCAACGTTGCCCGTCGGTTAGCTTGTTGGCGCAGTGCGCAGCTCTGCGCAAACGGGGTGTGCTGGTTTACGCCTCATTTGGCTGTCAGCACGCATATCACGCTCAGCTCAGCTAGGGTCACACAGTTTCAGCGTGTTAAACCACTGCTCACCTATGGGCACTCAATATGCACCTGTTAAACCACTGCTCAGCTATGGGCACTCATTTTGCACCAGGTAAACCACTGCTCACCTACGAGCATATGCACTCACCCTGTTAAACTGTAGCTCAGCTATAGGCACATCTGGCATTTTTTTATTGTTTTGTTACCTCACATTTCTTCAAAATAAATGGACTATTTCATTACATTTTACATAAAATGTGATTTTATATGTGTACATGTTTGTCAGGGACTTGTTTCGTGCTTATTTTGCTAAAAATAAAAGTTAGCGGTGTGGGGGCTCGAACCATGAATGCCTGCTCTTCAGCTGACGTCTCTACCGCTACGCTATTGCTTCTTGGCTTACTTTGCATATTTAGTTCTTATATGCTTTCCCACTGACTGCTAACTGTAGCTGCGCTACGGGCACGCCCGTGCAAAGGAGCGCACTCACGGGCAAACATCTTTACAATTTAAAAAAAATATATAACATGTTCATTTATATATTTTCTGTTCATAGTCTGTGGGGGCATGTGTTGTGTTGTGTTTATTCACATTTCCATGGACTCTGTTGTGGGTGTTTACTTTGGGCACTTTTACTCTTCTGGGGGCGTATCCGCTTGCAGGGCTCGGCATACGGACACGCCTCCTACTGTCTTACATGGACCGTGTTAGACTTAGGTGTGATTCAGCATGCTCTCATGAATATGCAGAGCATGCTGACATCACTCCATTTAACTGCAGCCTCCGTGTAAGAGTTATAACTCTTACATGGAGGCTTCGTGAATCCTGCCCATAATAAAAACATATACTGACATAAAATGCCCACAATTTAGCTGTTCTGAGTTTTAACAGGGGGAGAAGGGAAATGTGGTCATTAAGACCAGGAGGCTTGCTTGCCTCCAAAACTATTTGCCAGTAAGTTTTCCTATATGCCAACCTAGTTTCCCAGGGGCCTCCCCTAATATTCCTAGGAAGAAATTCCAACACAAAAAAATCTAAAATTAGCCCCTTCACATTGTAGTGTGTGCCGGTACAATGCCTTGTTGGTATTACATTTTTTAATGTCATTTATGTGCTCATATACACAACATTTTAATTGCCTCTCCATTTTACCCACGTAAAAACCTATACATTGATAACATAAGGTGATGTAAACCAACCCAGAACTATTGCAGTTGGTATAAGTTCTACCCAACACCTTTTTTTCCCTCGCCTTGATGTGAATGCTTTCACTGTGGGTGATGTGGGGACATTGAGGACAGGCACCACACTGAAATGTGCCAGCTTTTCTCTGGGAAAAAAATGGCTGATGTTGATTTTGCTCCAATAAGGTTTTAATATTCCTCCCCCTTCTGTAAGTAACCTTATGAGGTTGGTTCTTAAAAACATCCAAGTCCGTAAACTCAACAAATTTCACCCATTCCCTCAAAATGATACCTTTGAGGAAATAAGCATCACCACTAAAGTCAGTAACCAATGCTCTATTGTAATCTAAACCAACAACCTCACCCCCTGTTTCATTACACACTGAAAAAGAATTACTACCTAATATAAGGGGGTATTTTTCCTGCCTACCCAACAACACCTCATCCTTGACATCCAGGATCAAATCCCTGGGGTAATCTCTTTTCTCAAACATCCTGGTGATGGTGTCACACTCCGTGTAAAAATCCTCGTCCAATGATGTCATATGGCTGGCCCTGACTAACTGGCCCTTAATAATACCCCTCTTCTGAAAAATAGGGTGAGCCCTAAAAAAACAAATATAGGATTTTGAGAAGGTCCCCACATCATCCACAGTGAAAGCATTCACATCAAGGCGAGGGACAAAAAGGTGTCAGGTAGAACTTATACCAACTGCAATAGTTCTGGGTTGGTTTACATCACCTTATGTTATCAATGTGTAGGTTTTTACATGGGTAAAATGGAGAGGCAATTAAAACATAATGTACACGAACACTTACATGACATTACAAAATGTAATACCGACCATGCATTGTACAGGTACAAACTACAATGTGAAGGGGCTAATTTTAGATTTTTTTGTGTTGGAATTTCTACCTTGGGATATCAGGGGAGGCCCCTGGGAAACTAGGTTGGCATATAGGCATAGCCAGCCTTAGGCATAGGCCAACTAGGCAGCTGCCTAGGGCACTGCTGTAGTAGGGGTGCTTTCCTAGTATTTATTTGGTATAGGTAGACCAGGATGGGGGCACTGTGTGGTATAGTGGGTGGCCATAGAGCCCTTTTGCCTAGGGCACCAGTTGACCTAAGGCCGCTTCTGCATATAGGGAAACATACTGGCAAATAATTTTGGAGGCAAGCAAGCTTCCTAGTCTTCATGACCACATTTCCCTTCTCCCCCTGTTAAACCTCAGAACAGCTAAATTGTGAGTGTTTTATGTCAGTATATGTTTTTATTATGTATTTTACCTCAACTGCCTTATTTTAATTATTTTTGAATTAAATTAATTTATACTGTTTGCATGTCTCTTTAAGGTACTGATTGGGATCTTATTATCTAGAGGGTTAACAAGAAAGTTCTTTCCTTTGTGCCAATAAAGAGTGGAGATTGTTTGTCCTTGATTCTGCCCAGTGGTTTGGATTATTTGTTTTATTCTGGACTGATTCCTCGTTTTTGGTGGTTACTAGTATTCAAGTTTCCTTTAAACCAAACTGTCCATCTCCCCATTTTCTTTACTGAATATAAAAACGAGGGGAAAAGGGCATTCCATACCTTGGATTTCTACAGGAAACTCAGATCCTATCCTGACAGAACTATACCTCTCATATCTTTGGATCACTTGTGTATTTCGTGTGAAGTTAAGAAGGGATGACCTGTGTCATAACGGACTATTTCCAAATGGTTATCTACAACTATTACCTTTTGTTACACTCACCTTAACAAATTTATTCCAGGCAGGTTCAAGGCCCCTTCTATCAAGGCCTTGGCTTTATCTATGGATTTTTGGAAAGGGGGGATTCTGCAAATATTCTAGAAGCTGCTACTAGATTCTCTGTACATATTTTTACAAAACAATATACGCGATTTATTCTCTAAGCCTAGATCAAGTTTTGCAAGTACCATTGTCGAGGGGTAACTGTATTCTTCTCCTTCCACCTCCCAAATATAGTAAACTAGGATAATCTACCCATATAGCTAAGGTTACTGGAACAATGATCAATATGATGAGCATAGCACAGCTGTACAAGTTGAACTTGCATAACAGTACATGTTTGCATAATCACTACTGCAATAGATGTTCCTTCCCCCCTCCATCCCCCTTTGTTGTTTTGTGCAGTTGTATGCCAGGATGTAAACATTTATTTTTTGTTGTTCCTAGCATAATGTTTTCATGGCTCAACCTACCATTTTCTGCAGGTAGGGAAGCTCAAAAGGTCTTCACATTCAAACTTGTCTTCTAGTCATCTCAGCTAAAAACTGCTTTACAGTTTGGGTGTGTGGAAGATACCTTGAAGCTTTGGAAGCTGCCCAGCCATTATTTCCTTCGCAGGATAAAACCTGTATAGCTAAGATTACGGCAGTAGTGATCATTTGAACATCCGCTATTATGGTAAGTTCAACTTACCAACTGTACTTTACAGATAGGGCATGTCTGCAAAAGACCTTGACTATATTGACCATTTGGGCACAGAAGAATAACATACTGATAAATACATCAAAGACTAAACATATAGGATTTGGGAGACATAAATTGAAAGGTGAACATTTAATACAGCACACAGTGATTGAAACTGTAGATTGATTTAAGGACCTGGGTATACGAATACATCCAACTTTGAGTTTTTCTAATCATATCAACCAATTGGTTAATGATATTAAAGAATTATAGATTGTAGACAAAGATTTATAAACTGTAGGAAGTTAGCAATTATGAAAATAATTGTTTGTAGGTTACGCTAGACTCAAACTACATTATAGAATAACAATATAGTAGCAATATAAGAAAACAAGCATGAATAAATTGGAAAGATTACAACAGAACTATAACAAAGGCATCCATGGATGTGAAAATTTAAATTATTGGGAATGCATAAATTATCTGAACTTGTTCAGTGTTTCATATAGATATTTAAGAGGAGACCTTATTTGGGTTAGATATATAGGGCATTTAGAGACAACTACCTCTAGGAATACTTGGAGTTAAAAAAAGCATTACAGAGTCGTCAGGCAACCTATGTAGTAGATTATATAGGAATGTGAAGTGTACTAATTGACTGTCTGACAAAACAAGTGATGCATGTTAGAGACTGTTAAATATGTTAAAGCAAGCACTAGTTTAGATATATTTAAGAACAAACTAGACATTTATTATAGAATTGACTGTTTGGTATATTGGCAGGCTAGAAGAGCATTACTGTCTGTGCCTGAAATATTTGTATGTATGTAGGTATGTTACTGATGGATGCTTAGCTAGAAGATGGCCAATCTGTAAGGCATTTCAACATTGTGTTATCTCAAAATAGAAGACCCAAGTGGATACCTCAGGGAGGATTGTGGAACACACAGTCTGGCACATCCTACAGAATTGCCCATGGATCTACACACACACACACACACACACACACACACACACACACACACACACACACACACACACACACACACACACACACACACACACACACACACACACACACACACACACACATCATAAATGAGGTGGTGCCTATGTACATCCCATTTGTGTGTGCCCTGTGCTCTTTCCTGTGTTCCTTGCCTTTATGAATGAGTGCCCTTCATCTGCACATATGATTATGGCTGATCTACATGAAACATCTCTGTCTATAATCCTGTGTGGTAATATCTAGTGCACAGTGTTAATAGAATATGTGCCATGTAGCATGTATTGGTAACACTTCATATCTCCAGCATGTAGGAATTATTTTGTGGCATGTGGCTCTCTTACTTGACTGTCACTACAATACATAGTTCTGTGTCAGGCACTGCCAGTTTCCCTTTACTAAATTGTACTGGAGTCTGTGTCTAAGGGTGTGAGCTATCTACTTCTGCCATTATCCTGACCACTACAGTCATTCTTACCCCCACCCCCCATAAAGATATTTTTGATACTGATGAATGTAGTGCATTCAGTAGTCTGCAAACAGCCTGGGTACCCTGCTTCCAAACAATCAATGTATATACCATGGCACACACTGAATAATAAATTCTCTGGATTTTTTCAGGTGAGTACTGCAAACCTTTCCTAAAGATATCAAAGCATCTGCAGTTGGTCTGCAGAAAACCAGATATTTACTAAATATATATTCTGCCACCATTCAGATTTGGCTATTAGTGACAATATATCAGTGAAATGTTAAGTTTCTGGATAATGTACTGGTACTATCAACCACAACTTTAGGGAGTATTCTGTATCACCTGTAATACAGAATCCTTTGGGAGGGATAGTATCTAAACATCACTTTTACATAGATACCTTTATATGTTAATACGCAGTAAGAGTCCAACATTTCCCAAAATGAGACTACTCTGAGGAAGTTCCATGTTGGAAGCAGCAGCAGTGGTCATATGTGTATTGGATGTTGGCACAGTATACACTGATAGCATGCTACAGAGATGCATAGGGTATGATACCACCTGCAGTGTAGTCCACCCTGCAGCTTAAGGAATTGTAACTTTCCCTGTTAACAAAGATATTGTGACTGGCACCAGTTAATGCCGTATTGCAATGTGTATGCAATCAGTTGCACTCAAGATGCCAAGAATGGGGGTGATACATAACAGCCATTTATGGTGATGACTATCTCCTGCACTGTCCTGGGGAAACCATATATGCTACTCCACATGTAATAGTGGATGGTAACATTAGAAGTATAAATAATAAGATTCCCCACCTGCATGCCCTCTTAGATGTTCATTCTTTAAATATATTATGTCTCACTGAAACATGGCTAAAACCAACAATACAAGACAACAAAGTAATACCACCCAGTTACAATATATTACGACTCAACCACAAAACTAGGAAGGGAGGAGGGCAGCTGTCCTATATAAATCTGGCCTACAGGTGACCACAGTAACCTCTCAACCACCCCAAGTCAGTAATGCTGAAACACTTGTTACTAAGATACAGATCAATAAATGTAAATGCATATATATCATCTGTGTCTATATACCTCCAGGTAACAACATTAACACCCTTGAAGACAGCCTATATTGGTTGTCAAGTAACTACCCCCAAGAAACCATTATCCTTGGCAACTTTAACATCGATTGGAACAGCTATTCCTCTGAACACCCTACTATCCATGTTGAACTACATGGGTTTACTCAGACCATTACCTCCCCACCAGGATCGACAGTGGCCACTTTCTTACCTTTATAATTATGCATAAGGTTGACATTCTTAACCAACCCACCTATAAGACAGTGAGTAACATTAAAAACTTCAACACTAATAACTTCCAAAATGAACTAAGTTTATGTGATTGGTCAGTCCTAAACCACCTGCCCTTGGAGGAAGCAGTATAACACTTTAATACTAAATTCCTAACCATACTAAACTACTATGCACCAACACATTCAATTAAAACTAAAACAAAAAATGCCCCATGGCTCACAAAAGAAATCAGACAAAAAATCCTACTCAGAGATAAGGTATGGGCCAAGTGGCATACCACAAAAAACTTGCAGATCAAATTAAATATAGACAACTAAGGAATGACACAAAAAAATCCATTTTGTCAGATAAAAAAAACTTTTACTACCAACTACAGCAAACCCACCAAAACTAACCTCAAAAGGTCTGGGCAGGTATCAATAAACTACTGCACCCAGGAGAATCCACCACTCCGACCCCCTCAGGCACTAACCACAATAGTCCAGAAGAGGTTGCCAATACCTTTAACAATTTCTTTACTGAAACCATCCAAACTCTAGCCAGCCAGCTATCCCCTGATGGCTCAAGTCCTATTACTTTTACACCCAGCTCTCAACCTTCTTTTCACCTTCAACATGTTCCCACATCCCTTGTTCAAACTCTTATTAAAAAACTTAAACCAACCACCCTCTTTGCTGATCTCTTACTGGCAAAATATCTGAAAAAAGCTGCGGATGCCATTGCCTTTCCCATCTCCATTCTGATTAATAGAACTATAACCGAAGGCTCCATCCCTTCCATCTGGAAGATATCTCATATTATCCCTCTGATGCCATTAACAAACATTGCAATAATAACATTTTTTCCTCAGCCCTTTTTATTGATCTCTCTAAAGCCTTTGACATGGTAAACCATCAACTACTCTTAAACATACTTAGATCCTTTTCTATAGATTATCTGGCTATACAGTGGTTCCAAACATACCTAAATGATAGACAGCAGGCTGTCCTTTGGCAAAACAAGATATCAAGCCATCTTCCCATTACCCTTGGTGTTCCACAAGGTTCCACATTAGGACCGCTCCTATTTTCAGTCTTTATTAATGACTTGCACTTAGTCATTCCGCATGCTACCTGCATTCCATATGCAGCTGATTCCACATTAATTTGCTCAGCTGCTTCTGCCTCTGATCTACAGGCCCTAACACAAAAAGTGTTCAACATATTTGAAAACTGGCTCCTTAACCATCAACTCATATTGAATCCTAAAAAAACAAAATGACTACTATTCTCTTCTACCTGTAGGTCCTCCCCGCTTACCGTTACTGTTAAGTCAAACAATGGCACCATCATATCTCCTGATCCCTCCACCAAACCTTTAGTGGTATTGATTGATAACAGCCTGAAATTCGATCTACATATTAACCATACTATAAAAACAGTCAATAAAAAACTTGGCTCACTATACAGGATTAAGCCCTTCCTTACACCTCTAGCTAGGACTGTTATTGCCTGTACCCACTCACTCTCTACCCTCCTTTATGCCTCACACATATTTACATACTTGAGTAAAAATGACCTTAACAAACTGGCAAGCTCTTATAATAACATTGCTAGATTTGCCACAGGAGCCGCATACAGAACTCACCACTGTCATAACTTGAGCCAGTTAGGAAGGTTAGAATTGCACAGCCAACTACAATACAATCAAATTATAATTGCACATAAAATATTCTACCAATCTGAAAACACTCCCATACTTAAGAACCTTATCATCCCATACAACAACTTTATGACCCTACACTCATCCAATAGGCTTCTAGTACAAATAGCTATAACCAATAACACAGCCGGTGACCCCTTGTTCTCTAACTCCATTGGCAAAACCTGGAACTCGCTGCCTACTGATCTTACTTTGATTTCCTCCATAACCCTATACAAACTAACCTTAAACAGTACTGCAAAACATGCTGGCTATGTCCCTGTACTTACCCTGACTAACTCTCTCCTATATCCCTAGGTTCAAGGATACTTTATGCTGCACTATGTTTGAATGTTTCTGATAGCCCATAAACTGTGTATGTTTTAAAATGTCAGACATTATGTCATTGTACATGTCAGTCTTGTGTATTTTCTAATGAATTCAATACTTGTGTCTTACATGTATAAATGTAATGTACAGTCTATGTCTATTGCTGGAGCTTTTCTCCCCGGGCCTCTGCTGAAAATAGACATATATCCAGTTGGACTAGCCCAGTCAACAAATGTAAAGTAAAATAAATAACTAGTACCATATCCAGGAACTCATCCAGGATCCTGGAGGTGGAAGGCTGGTGAAATTCCCTGTGTGAGCCTGCTAGTTGAAGGAAAGTCCCTGTGGTCAAAATGGTTAAGGTAGCCCATATATTTCTGAGTCCAGTGAAGAAGAGGGGTACAACCACAGTCACCCTGGTATAATCTAAAATTTGCTGCTCTGGCAAACCATGGTAGGTCAGGTAAAGCCAATACTAAGATCATAGCCATGGCTCTTCTTTATTCAGCAAAGGTCCAATGTATTCCCTGCATTATATCCATGTTTATTCATATGAGCCAGTTCTGCATGCTGACATTTTCCTGTTTATTCTGCCAGTTGCTATTTCACACTAATTCAGTGCAATCCTCTTCCACTTTGTTTATGAGTTATCACATATGTATTTAGCTACTCATTTGCATAGATTAACTTCCACTTTGCACATGCTGCATATTGCATGAAAATGCCCTGCAGGAACCATGTCTTAGTACCACCAGCACCAGAAAGATGATTTCTGAATTTGAAATAGCACCTATCTTCGGTGCATGACCTTTTAGGTGTTATGGACATTGTCCATTTAAAATACAAGTCATGAAATAGAATTTGGTGACAAGTTAAAACAAATCTCACAGCACAAACTATATTCCTTCATCTAATCCACAAGTGTGAATAGCTGCAAGCTGAGCAATTCACCCAAACAGCTTTGCTATGTTCCATTTTTAAAGTTCTTGTCTGCATATTAAACCCCTATACAATGACGAAGCAAATGGAAAGGAGGAAGAAAAAGCAACTTTCTAGCAGGAAAGAATAAAGATATTGCATCATTATGTGACTTGATTAGGAGTAAAAGAATATCTAATTGGCTGCCAAAGAAAGGTGCTGCTGTTATTCCAGTTCCACAGAAAATTATAATTGCAGAAATAGAACAATTCCAGTTGAATAGAAGAAGCAAAATACTGTGACTAATTTTGACCAGAGTTCATGTTTTCTAATTTTTCATTTTGACACAAAAGGGACTGCATGTAGATAGTGTTAGGGAGTCTAGAAGGCAGTGTATCATTAAATGGTGTCTGTCCTTACACTTCAGTATCACAGTTTCAGAAAGCATTTGAGGCAAATGCCTGTTTAAATGTACATGAATTGTTTTATCCTTTATACACCTTCTCATTATCCCCACTGATTGTGAGCCTGGTTAGACCAGTAAAAGACCAGCACCCAGACTCAAAAAAGGGTAAAGGTCTAGAAACCATCTCCGAAGAGTGGGTGGTAAAATAAATAGAAGATGGAGGATAGGACTGTTACTGCAACTTATCAAGACTGCTTCACCAAAAGCAGTGATAATGTAGATAGGACATCTGGAGTTACTGCCTAATGAAACAAACAGTACCTCAGTTAAACAGGTAAAAGCATTCTTTTTAGGGAAGTTTCACATCCCCAATATATATGCGCGAGCGCGTGTGTGTGTGTGTGTGTGTGTGTGTGTGTGTGTGTGTGTGTGTGTGTGTGTGTGTGTGTGTGTGTGTGTGCGTGTGTGTGTGTGTGTGTGTGTGTGTGTGTGTGTGTGTGTGTGCGTATGTGTGTGTGTGTGTGTGTGTGCGCGTGCATGTGTGCCAGTGTGTGTACATTTTCTATGTAGAGAATTATGGTCCTTAAACATGTTTATTAACTAATATAACCAACGCTGTGACTGGTGCAATTTCAGACAAATAAAAGTGTCCCTGCTGCAGAAAATGCATAAAACAGTAGTTATTCAATCTAATGGACTAGTGCAACAAGTCATTGACCAATTTGGCTATTACTCATCACATAAATCGTGGGGAAAAAGTAACATGTGCATAGAGTTATGACACAAAGAACTGGTCTGAAATAAAATGAAATTGAAGAAAGAAATTAGGAAAACTACCATTTGCAGGACAATACCCTGTGGTGCTTGCAAGCTAATGAATCTTAACAAACTAATGGCTGTCAGTGTCCTAGAAAGAAATTATTGTATAACTCCTCCTGTATATCTCTGTCTAAAAGCAAAACTAAGACTCACAGTCTGTTCACTGCTACAACTCTGTGACAAATTCATTTTGTATGACAACACAGAAAAAGGACTGGAAAAAATGACTTTTTTGTCACATGCAGTGCCTCTATGTCAGCGTCTGGTTCACTTGTGAAAACAATATAACAACAAACTGCATTCTTGAGGTAAGCTAAAAATATTAAAAGTAATTTGCAAATAAATGTTTTAATTCCCCTTAAAAAAATTATTTGAGACCCTCTTTCACACAATAACAGAAAATGTGCTTCAAGCGTTCAGCCGTCTCTCATTTTCCTGCACAAGTAGTTAATGATATAGAGGATTATGACTGAGACTCCATTCATAACCATGATGTTATTTGCTCAAGATATGGATGTCAAGAAACCCACCTCAAGAGTGAAGCTTGACTGAATGTAGATATCCATATCGAGAACAGCTAATGTCCCGGGTTATGATGAAAAAGATTCAATTTAAGCTTCAGTTCCTTGATCTAGTTATCATTTACAATTCTTCCATGATCTGCAGTCTTCAACAAATCCAAGGCCCTTTCTCCAATGTGGTGCCCCACACCTTTGTCCTAAGGAGTCCCAAGGCTATCGCTCAGCTCTAACTTGAGGGACAAAAAAAAAGTCTTCTGCTTTTAAAACTTGTAAACAATCTGCTTGCTACATTTGTAGCAAGTGGTTTCCTACAGCTTATACTAAACAGAAAGAGCTAAAGCAAGCAATGCTTCATTGCTGAAAAACTTCAAAAGCAATATCAGAATTTGTTTTCATATCAGCATTAAGAAATGCCAGTATGGTAATTAATACTGGTGCTGCACTACCAACCAATCATCATCTGCTGATTGTACCCCCTAATGCTTTGCATCCAAGGCAGCTGTCCCCTTACCCCACCCTAGCTCCACTTCTGAGGGCATGGATATTTATCTGTTCTTATGTAGTACGAAAGTTAGAGAAGAAATTAGAGAAAAAAATGTAAACCGGTAAATGTGTTACAGCTTACAAAGCTATCACAGAGAGATAGAGAGGGAGCAGTCAACCAAGAAGAGCACTGGGAGGCTGGTATCACTTCATTCAGAGCTAAAAAAAAGTCTGACTGATGTGTTTACACTGGTTTAATAACTTCCTGAAATGTTATGCTTTGGTCACTAAGCATTGCTCATGCAAGACTAGTGATTAAGAGAGATGAGGGGGTACTTAACAACTGTTAAGTACCTTTCAGATATCAGAAAGGTACTTAACAAGCCTGTCTTTTTAACATTTTCAGACTGTAAAAACAGAGCTCTATTTACTACAAAACAATAACAATAAAGGCATCACGTACAGTGGTATGACAGTGGTAGTCCATGGAAGAATAGTATGGGTCAATTACATTTTCTCCCTTTACTTGCCATAACACTTAAGCCTTGGGCATTACTTTCAGGAACAGATTCTGCCATTCAGGACTAAATCCTGCCATAGCTCACACTCATGAATTCCTGCCTACTTAACCTGGTCAACTTCTTGCAGAAGGTTATTGAAGCAATGGATAAGAGCAAATCAATACAGAAGACATATCTAGACTTTGCAAAGGCATTCAACAACATCCCATACTCCGATATCATAGACAGACTATCTCAGCTAAATATAAATCTCTCTGTAACTCATTAGATAGCACAATGGCTCACAAACAGAACCCATGGAATTAGGATTGGTGGCTCCACCCCCACCAAAAGACCTGTCACCTGCTTTACCCCAGAATTCAGTCCTTGGCCACTTCTTTTTAGCATTTACTTATTAGAGGTCAAAGCAAATGTTAAAGGTTTGTAGATGATACTAACATTTTCTAAGAAGGCCTGTTCCAAACAAACAGTAGGTGTCACGACCATGGACTAAAACTGAATATTAAGACATGCATAATCATTCTTTGGCAAGCATGACATCTCTTTTAAATATCACATTGACAACACCCTGGGCCTCTGTTGAAAATGGGCTTTGCCCATTTGTACTTTCATGTTCAACAAAAAAAAAAAGAAACAAACAGATAGCTATACAGATAGATAGATAAATAAATCACAAATTAATAAATAATAAATAAGGTTGTTCTCATTTTCAGTTTTCTGGGAACTTATAGTGACAAAGAAGTGTCCTTTGATTACCACATATCACTATTGTAAGGAAGACCTTTGTCATTGCATAGCTTACATCTAAAGGCATGGTATCCAGGTCCAGGGATATAATCAAACCACAGTACTCCATTATTGAATACAATGCTCCGTGTGGTATGCACCTGTCCAAACACTTGTCACATCTGAAGTGATCACAGCACTTTCTCACTAAACAAATTCAAGAACCTAAATCAAACGAACTAATCAGACCATCTCAAAGCATTGACCCTCTGCTCAGTATCATACAGGCTACTATGAAGTGACCTCAGCCTCTCATATACAGCCTCAACAGACCCTATTGTATCAGACTTATTATGTATTTGCAAATCCAGTGATGGCATTAACACCCACCCAAGGCATCTTTATCTCTTCTGCAACATAAACAGAAGATGTCTGCAGGATAGTTGAGTATCACTGTGATTTCCATTTCTATAGAACTGTCTTTCACTTCACATAGAGCAAAGTACATTTTTTACTCTGGTTGAATGTAATTTGGACTTATGGATGGGTAATAGCAAATTTATCCCGGCTTAGCAACTTTGTCCCTGATGTACAGGGTAAATATGAAAATGTCCCAACATATCCTTGTTCTACCCATCTCTGGGTTATTTGTACACAAAATATAAACTAAAAACTTCAATGGAAATATAATGTTCTGCTGAGTTTACTCGTAATTGTAGATGTGCTGCTGTTGGCTGGAATAAAGAATATTGACTTAAGTATTTCTGATATCTCAAAATCCTGTAACTTAAAAGCATTCCATAACTAGCACATTGTGATTATCCATTATGTATGAGCTGCATTACATTCTTACTCTTTTACATACTTACTATGTGCCCTGTTAGTGAAAATGACATTTCTTACTTGAAAAATAGCAAGTGTTGAGTTATACTGATGAATGTTTAACACAAAATCATAAGTTCTAATTACAGTTAGTGTGCTGAATTATTTGATTGACTTGTGTAACTGCTGCTTTTAGTTATATATTATTGCATTAGTAATAACCTCTTTAAAACAAAATGTGTAAAACAATATTAAAACAATGGAATTGTGGAGCTTGCTCATAAACAAGAACCAGCATACAATGTTAATTACATTTAGATGCTTGCACCCATTTCAACCTTGTCTTTATCTGTATTATCTTATTTATGTTCAAAGAGGAATTACTCACACCTTCTCATTAGTTTTCCAGATAAATGTTTAAACTCCCAAGCATCTGTAAAATACCAAACTTTCCTTGTGAGTCACTCTGCATAGCATGTTCTCTGAGAAAATGCATCTGACTTAAACTCAGTTTTATTTCATGAAAGTATTGACTGTCACAGTGAAACAGACATACAGCAAACACAAATAATAAACAGTAGATACAAAAAACATATCCACCTTACTATTATTTCAATTACTAAAAGTTAAAAATATGTACCTGTATAAAATCACTTCTTTATAAAACTGGTCTACTATTTTTGCATATTTTTTGGCAGTTTGGTTGGATAATGATTGGTAAGAAATTCATATAAGTCATACAGAGTGAGTAACTCTTGTGTGCCCAAATAAAAGAATATAGAGAAAGTACCTAAAGCATTGAGGAATATGCAAGAAAACCTGAATTATGGAATACTGTTCTTTGCATGATTCACAGATGACTGTCATGTGTTATAATTCCCATCACTTCTAAAATACATCACAGCCTGCCATGAGTACCAACAGCAGATATCTTCAGTTAGGCCTCGTGCTCCATCCAGTTTTCCCATGCTAGAAGTAAAAAGGAGAAAAAAATGTACTGAAAAATGATTATGTTTGTTGCATTGCTCAGAACATAACAGTGCTAAAAATGCAACCTCAGTACCTGCTCTGCAAATTGCAAGCAGATTGGTTGTAACGTTTTCAACTTAACATTTGCTTTTCTTATAAACAGCATGGATGGTGATGAGCTTGTACATCGTTTGTGTATTAATTTACTTATTTATGTGTTTGCTAACCCAAAAGTGAACTTAAGAACCTAGACCAGAGCGACTTTATAACGATAAATAAAATAAAGCTATTAGAGTCTGCATATATTATGAAGTGGTACTATAGCCATTATGACTATAACACTGTTGTACAGAACCACTGATTAAATAGTGTAAATGTGTGCAAAATGTTTGCATCTACAGCCAATAAAAGTTAATTGTTTAACTAAAATGCTGGTATATCCTGGCATTTCTGACACTGACATTTATTACTGGTGTGCATCATGACATGGTGTCTGAAGTGGGACATTCTTCACAAAAAAAAAATAATAAATATGATATATCAGTTACAAAACAGCACTAATGAACCAAAGTGTATATGCCAAGCTAAGAGTAAGTAATTTTGTTGCAATAAGCCTTTTCAACTAACAAAGTAGTTATTTAACAATATTAAGCCAATGAATCAACGAAGAGTGATTTTGCAAAGTTTAAGCAATCTTTGCTATTTGACTTCTCAAAACTATTTGGCTGACCTGTCTAGAGACAAAGGATTGCACAATTTAGAATGGTGACCCAGCTTTATAAGGAATCTGAAGAAATCCAGGTAAATACCTTGTTATGTTTAATTGACAATGAGTTGAAGGTAATATACAGTTTCTATTTATTCTCACAATGCCAGAGTGTTACATGTGAGTCAGTGATTAGCAAACTCAAGGAAAATAGCATAAATGGCATATTTCAGCAAGTCTGTACAAGCAAAGGGTGAATGTGTTGAAGCTTTTGCAAGGTGCTGGTATGAAATGGATGGAAATTGTTGGTGCAGTGGCACAAAAACTCAACAAATTCAAAATAGAATTGTTATTGCAATGGCTGATGTCAAAGTGTATTGAAAGTTGCAACTAAAAACGCCATACAAATTTCTTGAGAGCGAAATTAGTGAAAAGGCCAAATAATTTTAACATTGCAAGTGAAGTCTGTAAGGTAATACACAGAGAAATAAGTTCATGACGGGGACATAATTCCTTTCAAACTAATTGAATGTATGAGGAGCCAACTGAATGTAAGCATGGCAAATGCAGAAGGTGGAAATGCTACTATGAGGTAGAAGGTAGAAGGTATAACAGATAAAAAGACTGCCATTTTACTTTTGCTTTTAATACAAGTATAATACAAGAGGTTGCTTCTGAAAATTAAACAGAGAATGAAGTTCAGAATGCATTTTTCTTTGATTCAGAAACTACAGCGTCTAACACAGAAGCAGTTTAGCATGTTCAAAATTCATAAGTTTATAAGTACTTACTAGGTTATTGATCCATGAGGGTCTTTAAAAGCCCAACCATACAGTCCCTTGAAGGTTTTACCCCTTATATATATATATATATATATATATATATATATATATATATATATATATATTTAGTCCTCTCATACCTCATGTTTACTGGCCTGGCCCCCAGGACCACATGTCCATGTTGTTTCTACCAGCTAATTTCTAACCCTCCCCTGTACTTAGTTATTGATGGGGCTGGTCATGGATCCGGAGAATGTCCTGGGTGCTCAGCTCATATGTGCTTCTATCCGGGAGGATTTTTTTATGACCTGCCCACTCCCACTATCTTTTCATGCCTCATTACACTCATTGATTACATCTCAGGACAACGTCCCTCTTTGGACCACATCTCCACTTAGGAAACATGCCAACTAGTGCCATGCCACCTTGGATGGGCACACCCACCTCTTCACTGCAACTCTATCAGTTGCTCAAAATGCTAATCACACCCAGTTCGACTGGGCTGTAATCAGGGCTTTATCCCTCTATGCCACCAGAGCAACTTTAGTCCTTATATTTTAAGCATGAATAACCCACAGATGCGCAAAACATTTACATGTAGCCTCTATCCAGAATGGAGAAAGGTGCTAAACCAGGGGAGAATTTGCAGTTTCCTATCCATTCATCCAGATTATATCTTCTGCATAGTGTAAGAAAACTACTTTGGTTTATGTGAAGAGGAAGGCGATTCCAGAGAAGAGTCATACTCTGCGATACATATCTATCGTTTCAAAGCATCCTGTTTATGCTGCAAAAAAGATTTAGATCTTTTGAGTTGGTATTTACACCCGCACTGGACTTGAAGATATGTAGTATGTCTGAAAGAACAGGATCTATTAAGTCTCTCTACACAAGGCAGAAATCACCTCTCAGCAGGCTGTACACTGAGAAGAGAGAAAAGGCTTTTGGATAGTCTGCATTGTTTTTATGATTTAGACCCTTGAGTTTCTTAGTAAGAAAGCATTGTGGATTTTCAAGTTGTGCCAGATGTTTGGACAGGTACGCATTGAAGGAGTCATTATTATAGTCATTGATTGGTTTGATGAGTGCTGAATGCAATGGAATGATAACATCCATAGACCAGGATGTCATACCTTTGGTAATAAGTTGCACAATAAAAAAGGACTTTCTTACAACTCTGGACACATACTGATTGAAGGACAGTTCATTGTCTACATGGGTTCCCAGGTCCCTAACTACTAGGTAAATATTCAAGGGTGTATTGTCAATGTGATAGACATGTCTTACTTGCCAAAATATGCTATTATACATTTCTTGTCAGTTAGATTTAGTCCATGGTTTTGACATCAGCTATTGGTTTATGAATAGCCATCTAGAAGAATATTGGTGTCCTCTGGGGAGTTTATGATGGCACCAAGTTTAAAATTATCTGCAAGCTTGGCCACCCATAAACTCTTAACAGTAGCATTAATATCCTTAAAGTAAATGCCAAAAAGGAGTTTCCCAAGGACTGAACCCTGCAGTAAATGGCTAATGACAAGTCTTTTGGAGGATATAGACCAGTCCACTCTAATTTTCTGGGTTCATTTTGTGAGCCAATTTGCTATCCAATGAATTACATAGGGCATAATATTTAGCTGTGGGATGGTGTCAACTGACTTTATGAGGTCTTGATATGCAGTATGGACTAATTTGTCCTCATCCATTGTTTCAGTAACCTTCTCAAAGACGTCAGCCAGATTAAGTAGGCAGGATCTACCCATGAAAAATCTGAACTAGTTTGGATCAACAATTTGTAGGTTACCTATGTTCTTATTTATCATAGGATCATATGATCATAGGAAGTTACTAGGCTATTGGCCCTGAGGCCGTTAAAAGCCTAGCCATGAATTTAGCACATGTCCCAACAAGTCAGCACCTGATGCCCCTGTCCAGCAGGGACATAAATGGAATCCCAGGGGTGTATTTTCTGTTTTCCATCCAGTTATCCAGGTTACACTCAAAAAAGATTAATGAGGTTCTCTGCTTGAAATGGAGAGGGAGTCTATTCCACAGAAGGGGGAGTCTCTGGGACACAAATCTGTCCTTCCGACATGTCCTATTGATGTCACAGACCAGGTTGAGGTCCTGCATGCAGGTTACTCAAGTGGAGCTTGATTTGCAGATATGCAGCAGTCCCATCAAGGCAGGGTCTGAGATTGCTTTGTATGCTAGACAGAGGTTACCTCTGAGGAATCTGTATGAGACTGAGTTGAGGGAAAGGGCCATTAGCCTATCTATGTAGGGTAGATGTCTGAGGCCCTGGATTCTCCTGGTGAGGAACCTCTGTGGTCTCTCCAGCTGCTGCATGTGCTTTGTGAGGTACATGCCGATAGGAACATCATACTCAATAATGGGTCTTATAAGGGAAGGATACAGGGATGTTATGACCACCTTTTCCCTGGATGAGATACCCTTACTAATGAGGTGGGCCATGTAGAAAGCTTTCTGTACAACTGAGGCAGTATGGTGGTCAAAAGGCTATCTGCTATCAACCTGGGTGACCAAGTCCCTCACAACTGATTGCATGCTTAGGATCTTGTTATTAATGTGATAATTTGTAGGCACATCACTATCCCCAAAGGGGATGATGATACATTTTTTGGCATTCAGCTTGAGGCCATGTTTTTGGCACCAGTCATTTGTTTAGGTGAGACCCTCTTGAAGGATGTCCACATCACTAAGGGAATTGATGACAGTGTCCAGCTTGCAGTCATCTGCAAACCTGGTCAGCCATAGCCCATTGGTTTTGACCGGCACCTCAGAAAAGTATATCTCAAACAATGGAGGCCCCAAGACCAATCCCTTGGGTACATTGCTCATTATGGGTCAACTGCTTGAGGTGGCTTCCCCTATTTTGACTAGCTGGGTTCTATCAGTGAGCCAGTCTGTTAACATATGGATTGGTGCCTAGTTGAGAGAGTTTATCTATTATACCCAAGTGGGGAATAGTATTGAAGGCTTTTGCCAAGTCAAGATAGGTGGTGTGCACCGTCTTCCCCTCGTCCATGGCTTTGTTGACTGTCTCAAAGAAGTTGGCCAAATTTATCAGGCATGACCTTCCCTTGATGAAATCAAACTGTGTGGGATCGTGTGTTTGGAGGTTGCCAATTTCCTTGTTCAAGTCCATGCTAATCCGCTCCATGGCCTTACAAATCAGGCTAGTTAGGCTGATGGGTCTATAATTTCCTGGATCGGTGGACACTCTACATTTGTGCAAAGGAATGACAGCAACTGTCTTCAACTAGGCTGGGACAAAGTCAGTACTCAGGCTTTGATTGAACTGGGTGCCTAATGACACTGCAAGTTCCTGCCTGAGTTCATGTAGGATGCAGCTTGGGATGTTATCGGGTCCCATGGAGGCTGTATTTTTTGTCTTTTAGAGGGCAGCAATGACTTACTCCCTAGAGATAAGGGGAGGGGGAAGGTGATGTGGATGTCCTGATTTACTGAAGGGGGGACACGGGGATGAAGTTTTCACTGAACTTGTCTGCCAGCAGGTTGGCTATATCTACTTGGTTTGTGTATGTGTTGTCCTTGACCACCAGTTCTAACCAGATCTGAGTGCTTCCTTTTAGACTGTGGACATATGTGAAGAAAGCCTTATGATTGTCTTTAGTATATGAGGCCAGTTTGGACTTGAAGCGTGCTTTGGAGGATTTAACTAGTGCTCTTATTTGCTTCTTCAGACTAAATAGAGATTGCTTCCAATTAGGCAACTGCTCCTTCTTGGTCCAAGGCAGCAATTTTTCCTTTAATTATAGAGTTTATTTATTTAAGATGCCAACCAGACAGCTTTACTCTTCCTTGAGGAGGAGGATTTTATCCTGTTGGGTATTCCTAATTCCATGCAGCTATATAAATTGTCATATAGTACTTTGGTGTAGGTTTGGACATGAATACCAATTCCTACAAAGGGGGAGGGGGCTGTGAAGCTGTTTATACCTTCCCTCAGGAGGTTGTAATCAGCTTTGGGGGGGGGGGGTGGAGGAGATGGTGACTTTGAAAGTGGCTGCTTTTTGGTCGGATCTTACCAGAGAGGATGACACTGTAGGGATGTCATAGTGGTTACTCATGTTGGTTAATACCATATCCAAGATATTTTCACCTTTTGTGGGGGTGTCAACCAGCTGGCCCAAGGCATTTGTATTGATGAAATCAAGGAATCTCTGGTTATTTGTGTTTTGGCTTGAGTAGTTGTTCCAATCTATAGTTAGTTGAAGTCACCCAGGGTCAGCGTAAATGGTTGTATCTTGATATATTCAAAGACAACCAAATAGGTGGAGTGGGCATCTTGTGTCAAATTTGGGGGCCTGTAGTTAGCTATGATTTGAATAGGGGTCTTGTCAATGGTTAACTGCACCTGGAGTGTCTTCTGTGCATCACACTGTTTGACCAGCCTGGAGGTGTGTATGTCTTTTATATATATATTGCAACTCCACCTCCTTTTGCTTTGCAGTCCATGGTTTTCCAGTCTGAATGTATGATAGGATGAGTAATTTGGCATGGTTGGGGTGCTCTCCGCAGCTTTGAGCCAGGTTTCTGTGACTGCACAAATCTCAGTATCTTCCAATGTTAAGAATGCTTGCAGTGGTTGCAGTTTCATGTTTAGACTCCTAGCATTTAGCATGACCTTTAATTTGCATTTTGATGAAATTTTCATGTTGGTAGTTTTGACCTAATGGCATTGCCTAGAAAAGGCAGTTTGGGGGAGGTAACAGCCTTTGACAGGAGCCTGAAGCCCATGGTAGACAGATGCAGGCCATCTCTGGCAAAGCATCATTTTTTGTCAATCATGTCTTCCTAGGCTGTCAGGTACTGGATCCCCTTGGAATGAGACCAGAAACTAAGCCAGTCGTTAAAGTCAATAATTTTCTTTTTGTACTGAGGTATCATTCTGGGTGAGGGTAGAATGGTGGTTAAGGCTAGGAACATACCTGCCTTGGACACATATTCAGCGAGCTCAATCATGTCTCTCTCCTTATAGTCCAGAGAGGTACATCTCAAGTCATTCATGCCAAGATGGACTATGACAGAGTCATAACAGCTTCTGCTGTTGAGAGACTTGAGTGCATGGGCAATATAGTGGATTCTGGCACCTGGCAAACAACTAACCGTGAATTTTTCCTTATCCAGCCTGCTGAGGGGCACATCTGTGTGTCTTACACTGGAGTCTCCTATGACAAATCTGTTGAGATTCTGTTTATGCCTTAGTGGCTGTGAGACACAGGTATGTGGACTATGTGTGGTGTATGGTGTGGTGGGCAGTGGAGTTTGTATGTTTTTTCACCTCGGAGGTCTCTTTTGTTTGGGTATGTTTTTGTTGATGAACTCCACATATGTGAGTGTGTGTTGTATAGGTGTGGGTGGTGTTTGAGGTGTGGTATTTGTGTTGACAACCTTATCAGTGCCAGATATACTAGCTTGTGAGGGAGAGAGCATTAACTCTAGGTTCTTAATGTAATTGCATCTCAAACAAATTGTGTTCCTAGGTGGTAGTAGTAGAGGGTTGTCTGTGTACATGAGGCAGTTGCTACACTGTGTCAGGATGCCCATATCAACCAGACTGACTGGAAAAAACACATGAAATTGCCCATCCATATTTGTCAGAAACTGAGGGATAGAGGCCAGAGAGAGCTAAGAGGGTAAAGGGTGGAAGGTCTACGAGTAGTACTACTAGATGATCACACAAGTGCTACTAAGGTAACATTTGCAGCTGAAATAACTCACAAAGGGTTAAAAACAGTGCAGCTGCAGTTCTGGATGCAGCAAAACTGTATCCAGACTATGCTACTCAATTTGAGGGTTAAGAACACTGTAAATACACAAAAAAAGCACAGATTAACCACAAAAATAGAACTCACAGTATGAAAAAATACAGTTAAACAGTAATGAATTGCAGTAAATGACAAAGAAATACAGTTAAGGAGTAATGAAATGCAGTTAATCAGTAAATTGCTTTAAAATGTACAAATGTGATAAGTTAGTTCATAACCACAACAGTAAAAACAACTCAAATGAAGCAGCAATTTAGTAGAATACTGTCATTAATTTAATAAGGCTACTGACAAGTACTAACAAATGTGGCAAACTAAATGTAGTTAAAAACTTATGCACAAGCATCAAAATGAGGTAAGAAGAGGCGCCTTTTATTTGTTTTGGTAGAAGTGAGGAGACAGAAGATAATTCTAGGTTAAGAAGTTAAAGGAGTGGGCCTTCATGATTGATATCACTGTACTCAGTAGAATGAAGTGATGTAATGGGACTGGGGGAATGTCCAATATCAATTTTATAGTAGAAGTGGGCAACTCAAAAGCCACCAAGCTTTAATACCACAACAGTTAGGCAGGTGGGTGGGATACAAGATCAGAACAGAAGTAAGGATTGAATTCACTAAGCCTAAAAAACAATTGCAACGTTCAAACAGCTATGCAGTAAATATTGTTTTATTTAATCAGAAGTGCAGAAAACAATTGAAAAAAGCACTTATCCTTTGTAGTCACGCAGCATTTTTTTGTAAAACAGCACAGCAAGGAGGAAGGCCTAATTCACTGCAGCTTTCAGCAAACAAGTACAAACTGGTTTAAACACTGGCTATTTAAGGCAGAGAAAAAGGAACCAGCCAAATTATCCAATCAAAAAATTCAGAGCCCTATATTAGTAACTCTAGCCAGATCAGACCAGACTGAATCCCCCTCTCACGAAGAAACAGCTGGGCCTCTCTAGACAAAAGATTGTACTACAAGCTCCAAAGGTCACAAACAATAATAGATATTCAGTTCTATGCTATTGTTTTTCAAGTACAGCACCAAGTAAAGTGAAGAGAACAAACAGAGAAACTAAAAGGAGACAAAAGATCAGAACAGAGATAAGGACTGAATTCACTAAACATAAAAAGTTGCACAGTTTAAACAGATATGCAGTAAATATTGTTTTAGTTAATCAGAAGTGCAGAAACAATTGAAAGTAAGCACTTATATTTTGTAGTCTCTCACCAGTTTTTGTAGAACAGCAGAGCAAGAGCAGAATGTCTAACTCACTGCAGCATTGAGCAAACATCTACAAATAGGTTTTAAATACAGGCTAAGTAAGACAGAGAAACAGGAACCAGTAAAATTACCCAATCAAAAAACAGAGCCCTGTAGTAGTAACTCTTTCCAGATCAGACCAGACTAAATCCCCCTCCCACAAAGAAACAGCTAGGCCTTTCTAGACAAAAGATTGTACTACAAACTCCAAACTTTACAGACAGTAAGAGATATTCAAATCTATCGTAGTGTTTTTTTTCAATTTCAGCAACAAGTAAAGTGAGCAGAAAAAACAGAGCAACAAAAAGGAGACAAAGATCACAACGTAGATAAGGACTGAATTCACTAAGTCTAAAAACAGTTGCACAGTTTAAACAGATATGCAGCAAATATTGTTTTAGATAATCAGAAGTGCAAAAACAGTTGAAAATATGCACTTATCTTTTGTAGTTGCAGAACAGCAGTTTTTTGTAAAACAGCAGAGCAAGGGCAGAAGGCCTAATTCACTGCAGCATTGAGCAAACAAGTAAAAATTTGTTTAAACATGGGCTATTTAAGACAGAGAAACAGGAACCAGCAACATTATCCAATCAAAAAAGAAAAAGAAAAAACAGAGCCCTGTCGTAGCAACTCTAGCTAGATCATACCAGACTGAATTCACCTGCCATGAAGAAACAACTAGGCCTCCGTAGACAAATGATTGTACTGCAAACTCCAAAAGTCACAAACAATAATAGATATTCAGCTCTTTGCTAGTGTTTTTCAAGTCCTGCAACAAGTAAAGTGAACAGAACAGAGAAAGAAAGAAAAAGGAATCAAAGATCAGAACAGATTAAGACTAAATTCAACTAATCTAAAAAAACAGTTGCACCATTTAAACAGATATGCAACAAATATTGGTTTAGTTCATCAGAAGTGGAGAAAACAGTTGAAAATATGCACTTATCTTGTGTAGTTGCACAAAAACAACAGAGCAAGGGCAGAAGGCTTAAATCATTGCAGCTGTGAGCAAACAAGTTGAAACTGTTTTAAACACTGGCTATTTAAGGCAGAGAAACAGGAATCAGCCAACCCATCAAATCAAAAAACAGAGCCCTGTAGTAGTAGTATGTCTAGTTAGATCAGACCAGATTGAATTCCCCCTCTCATGTAGAAACAGCTAGGCCTCACTAGACAAAAAAAAATACTACAAGCTCCAAAGGTCACAAACAGTAATAGATATTCACCTCTATGCTACTGTTTTTCAAGTACAGCAACAAGTAAAATGAAGATAACAAACAGAGAAACAAAAAGCAGATAAAGATCAGAACAAGGGTAAAGCATGAACTCACTATGCCTAAAATACAGTTGCACAGTTTAAACAGATATGCAGCAAATACTGTTTTAGTTAATCAGAAGTGCAGAAAACAGTTGAAAATAAGCACTTATCTTTTGTAGTCTCACAACAGTTTTTGTAAAATAGCACAGCAAGGGCAGAAGGCCTTACACATTACAACTTTAAGCAAACAAGTACAGACTTGTTTAAACACTGGCTACTTAAGGGAAAAAAAAGAAAAATCAGCCAAATTATCCAATCAAAAAAATAGCCCTGTAGGAGTAACTCTAGCCAGGTCAGACTAGACTGAATCCCCTGCCTTGAAGAAACAGTTAGGCCTCTCTAGATAAAAAAAAATTGTACTACAAGCTCCAAAAGTCACAAACAGTTGAGATATTCAGCACTGTGCTTATGTTTTTCAAGTACAGCAACAAGTAATGTAAAGATAAACAGAGAAACAAAAAGAAGACAAAAGATCAGAACAGAGGGAA
The DNA here is from genome assembly GCF_019279795.1 of Protopterus annectens. NCBI lineage: Eukaryota > Metazoa > Chordata > Ceratodontiformes > Protopteridae > Protopterus > Protopterus annectens. The sequence continues at coordinate 1,131,204,412 of NC_056727.1, read as the reverse complement.
GGATTTAATTCACCAAGCCTAAAAAAATAGTTGCACAGTTTAAACAGAAATGCAGTAAATAATGTTTTGGTTAATCAGAGGTGCAGAAAAAAAATTGAAAATAAGCACTTATCTTTGCTAGTCACACAACAGGTTTTGTAAAACAGCAGAGCAAGGACAGAAGGCCTAATTCACTGCAGCTTTATGCAGGTATGTACAAACTGGTTTAAACACTGTCTATTTAAAGAAGAGAAAGCGGAACCAGCCAAATTATCCAAACAAAAAAACTGAGCCTTGTAAGAGTAATTCTAGCCAGATCGTACTACACTGAATCCCCTGCCATGAAGAAACAGCTAGTCCTGTCTGGACAAAAGATTGTACTGCAAGCTCCACAGGTCACAAATAGTAATAGATATTCAACATTATGCTTGTATTTGTTACAGCAATAAGTAATGTGAGGATAACAAGCAGAGATACAACAAGGACACAAAGATCAGAACAGAGATAAGGACTGAATTCACTAAACCTAAAGAAGAAAAAAAAGTTGCAGTTTAAACAGATACACATCAAATGTTGTTTTACTTAATCAGATGTGCTGAAAACAGTGGAAAATCAGCACTCATGTTTTGTAGTTGCAAAGCTGTTTTTGTAAAACAGCAGAGCAAGGGAAAATGCCTAACTCACTGCGACTTTGAGTAAACACGTACAAACTGGATTAAACACTGGCAATTTAAGGCAGAGAAAGAGGAACCAGCAAAATTCTCCATTCAAAAAAGCAGAGCCCTGTAGTGGTAACTCTAGCTAGATCAGTCCAGACTGAATGTCCCTCCCAAGAAGAAACAGCTGGTCCTCTCTAGAGAAAAGATTGTACTACAAGGTCCAAAGGTCACAAAGACTAATATATATTCTACTCTATGCTAGTGCTTTTCAAGTACAGCAGCACTTAAAGTGAAGAGAATAAATGGAGAAACAAAAAGGAGACAGCGATCAGAAAAGAGGTAAAGACTGAATTCACTAAACATAAAAAAGTTGCACAGTTAAAAAGGTATGCAGCAAATATTGTTTTAATTAGTCAGAAGTACAGAAAACAGTTGAAAATAAAGCACTTATCTTTTGTAGTTACACAGCAGTTTTTGTTCAGTCCACAAAGATCCTCCCCATAGCCTTTTAGATGAGGTTTGACAGGCTTATGGGGGCTACAAATTTTCAAATTCAGTGGCACCCCAACTTTTTACAAGGGAATGACAGTTTCTGTCCTCCATTCATCTGGCTTAAAGCCTGTTTGAAAGCTGACACTAAATAATCTCTTTAGGGGGAGCTGACAGGTCTTATTCAGGCTGGCCAGTAAGCAGGCCAGTATGTTATCCAATTACATGGGAACAGTGTTATATCTTGGATTGTGCCTTGAGGAGTTGTTCAATGAAGATGATTGGAGGGGTGTGGATTTGGGAAGAAGATCTGAGAATGAAGTAGGGAAGAAACAATGAAATTAGAGCTAAATGTATCTGCTTGCTAAATGACTATATCCTCTGAGTCACAGTACGTCATATCATTAACTATGAACTCTGTGCAGTGCTCAGCACTATTTCTAAGGTTTGCAATATAGTTAAATAAGGCGTTTTGGGTGCCTTTTGCCTGGGTGGCTATTTTTACCTCATATCTGACTTAGGTTAGTTTGATCAGGGCCCAGAGTTCCCTGTTATGTTTAACAAGAGTTTTTTTTTCACATCTTGAGAGTTATATTAATTTTTTCAGGCAATGAATTTTTTTGATTTGTTATAGATCCTGTTTATATCTGGTGTCCACCACAGGAGGTTATTTTTGAATCTGGCATTGTAGTTACTTTGGAGTGGGACAAATGGCATATCTGCAGCTTTTCATATGTGCATATATTTGTTGCTATAAGGTTCTCCAAAAGTAGTGGGGGTCAAATAGAAGTGACATTTCTTGTTCATGAAACTCAAGTGAGTTTCACGATTGATACAGTTACCAATATTTCTGTTTTATCACCTGATAACTGTAGAACTGAATTAATGTGCTGAATAGCCCATGGTCTTTTCAATAAAACTGTGGCATACAACCTGGGACTATTTGGGACTAAATAAAGTCAGAGTGGATGTTTTTGAGAAGTCATTCTGCTTAATTATAAACCAGTAAAGATCAAATTAAAACTGAATGCTGTTGCATGTGCATTGACCATACGTGTGAGAATGACATTTCCTTTGTAGTCTAAAGCAGAAGAAGAATTGAAAAGAATACATAGCCTTGGAAGAATAAAAATATAACTGAACCAAATTAGATTTGTTTGCCAATTATTCCAATAATAAAGAAAAATAGCAGTGTACAGATATACAGTAATCTATCAAGGCTTACTTATGCAGTTGTGTGAGAAAGGTTCATTTTTTCAACAATAAAAGACAAAGAATCTGGACTGGCCAGTGCTAAAGTGTTTTCCACATAGATGCTTTCAGTGGGTTTTGGTGAATACCCTTAGTGAAAGATAGCTAAGATGACAACCTTCCTTATGCCAAAGGGATGTGTCAAGAGTCTGTTATTTGATATAACTTCAGTAACTGAAATCATTCAGCATAAAATGAGTGACTTGCTAAATGGCATAATGGTGTTGTAGTGCATGGAGTGTGGTGATTATGATCCAATATTTAGAAAAAGACAACTCAGTTAAGTGCTGGAGTGGCATGAGACCAAACCTTAGCAAATGTTAAGCACCTCCTGCTTTAGTTGTTAAGGTTGGGTCTCTGACGTGGCAGTAAAACCTGCCAGTACTGACCAGCAAATGACAATGGCAGAATTTAATATGTACTTCTGCCTGCTGCCTATTGGTAATGTGTCCCAGACTTCCTGTTATAAACTTAGACAGTTACTAGAATACCAGGATGCATGTTACTCTGCATTTTCAGAAGGCTATGAAGTTAAAAACTCAATAGTTTTTCATTATTTTTATAAATTCAGTCCTCAATAATTTGTTTGAAAAACCACATACTTTATGAGGAACAGATCAAATATATGAGGGAAAAAATCTGGCCATTCATAGAAAATCTAGACAGTTGAGAGGCATGGAAGGTGAGCGTAAATCTAAGGTACTGAGTTACACTGCCTTTTTGACAGCACTTCTAACTGCTTTATGACTTTGAAAGTAGCAAAACACCTAGAGGTTTTTTTTTTTTTACTGTAATTAGTACTATATGGAGCGATAAAGCTCTATATATTACAAAGAATTATGATCAGGTCTCTGATCCTAACCTTCTATAATGGGATCTTGACATGGATGCAAACATTCACCTCTCGAATGAATTCCTTGGCATCCATCTCTCAAACACATAATAAGTCAATTAGGATTGTTGACCCACTCAAAATCCTCTTTTATTGTTATTGTTGTTATGGATGGCGTATGGGTATTTGGTCCAGATAGAGAGACGCATGATTTGAGGTTAAAAGCAATGTACCAAACACTTAATGATAGTAGGTTAAAGTTAAATCAAGAGAAATACTGTTATGAAAAGACTGAGTTCCAGTCGTTTTATCACAGCTTAAATGCTACTGGAAACAGACCAGATGCAAACTAGGGCAGGGCAATTTCTAAATGATATCTGAGCTGTGACTACCTAGAGACTATGAAAGCTACAGCAAACTATCAGAACTAACACTGAGTTCCAAAATATTATCCAATGTACTTGAGATGGATAGTTGAATCTCTGGACACAAGCAAAATATGTTGTGTGTATGTTCTGCAGGGCACAACTAGCAGAGCATGACAAATTATTGCTGTGTCAAGGCAGAATTTCGTTACCTTCATCACAGCATGATAAAATGTTACAGCAAATACACAAATGGCATCAGTATTTTACAAAACATTGAGGAAGCACAAGTCTGTTAGTAGTGTTTAAAATTTTCTACGACAAACATCCTTATTCTGCACAGCCTGGCCAAACTGTAGACCTGCAGATAGTGGGAAAAAAAGTGGGACACAACAGCCATTGCAGTAATGAAGTGAGATTGCATGTGGTGCAACTGGAAATGATGCCATAGTTAAAATTAGAGGAATATTTGAGTAGTCCTTGCTGATCCTCAAACGGAATGCTGTGCTCCTGACAATAAACATGAGGTGTTTGAAATAGAAATAAGCAGTTTCATGTCTAATAATGATGTTCCTGTTCCTTCAAAAGCATTGCTGCAGCACAATATCTAAGACAATGGTGTAAATCAAAATCCATAGGGTGAGATAACAGACTGTTCACTATCCTGCCGGATGTGACTCCTCCTAATCTTGCCAAAGCTGATTTGTCAAGTGTCTGTAAGTATAATACTATCCATTATAACTGCTTGTCTAATACTTTTCCTTCCAAAAGTTCCAGTTGCTGCACTGGTTGAGTGACGCACAGTGGGCATAAAGTTAAAGTACTGATACATTAGAAAAACTGTAGCAGTCATATAATCAGATAAGTGACTATACACATTTTTCCTTTTTGAAAATGTTCCCTTAAGTAATGTCTACCTCAAGTTTTGCTTCTTCAGAAATAGTCATCAACCATACAAATAAATAAGTAAAAAAATTCTGAAAATGTTTAGTGTATTGCATAATCAATAGTATTCATACATTTTGAATACATGTACTGGCATGATCAGTCCAAAGTGTGGACTATATGTCTGTATCAGCAGTACACAAATCCATACTTCATAATTTTAAAGAAAGGCTTCTCTTTCATTGGGGGATGTGAGTGGATGTGATAATAAGTAATAATAAAAATAAAATAAATAAATAAAAAATAAAAGTAAAAAATAAAAAACAGAGAAACTAGTGGTCTTAAAACTTCATTGATGAGTTCAGTCACAATAATTTCCAAAAATCTAGGTGGTGTTCCAAAGCAACACTCCTTTATTTGTCACAGATAAGTGATCCTCATTAACAAAAAAAAAATCTGAAATATTTAAACACTGTTAAACATATCAGCTTCTATATACATAGAAGAAGGTGTGGACAATATATGTATTGTTCAATTTTAAACCAGCCTATTCATGGCGAACAATATAAACAGTGCTGTAAAAGTGCATTTTAGAACCGAAAGTACCCACCCCTACACACTACTACTGATTAGATCAAACTAAATCCTAGTTGAGGAAAACACTTCTTATCTATTTGCAACCTGTATTCCAAGATCAGGTTTTAAGCAAAGCATAATATATACATCAAAAGATATGCGTACAAATACTTTTAACTAAAAATCGCTTTCGGCTAACTAATGCAATAAAGCCTTAATTAGGTCTGTGCTAATAAGTAATGCAGAATTGCTTGAGTTGGTATATCCTGTGACTATGTTTTACAGTCAGTGTCACTTTAAAATGATTGTCTTACATTCAGTAACACTTTAAGACAATTGTATTAATCCTCAACTTCTCAATAGTTCCATGCCCCTTCTCAAATCATGACTCTCTGATAATGAAGCTCCAAATAGAGTTTAAATCTTTAATCCTCTCAACTAGAATTCCATCATATATATTATGAAAATTAAAGAATTCAGACCCTGGATGTTGTCAGAACTACAATTATTTCTTGAAATTAATAATACAACAGAAATCAGTAGAGTCATGGTTTGGGACTCATTGAAAGCTGGTAAAAAAACAAAGTTAGAGAGTGGGAATCTGAATCATTAGACTTGCAAACCAGACTCTTGACAGCAAAATCTAAAAAAAAATCAGAATTGTCCAGAAGTCGAAAAAGACATCATCTTCTTTAGGCTGTTCCCATTATGGGTTACCACAGTGGATCATCTGTTTCCATTTCTTCCTGTCCTCTGCATCTTGCTCTGTCACACCAAACACCTGCATGTCCTCTCTCACCACATCCATAAACATTATCTTAGCCTTTCCTCTTTTCCTGTTACCAGGTAGCTTCATCCTTAACATCTTTTTCCCAATATACTCAGCATCCCTCCTCAGCACATGTTCAAACCAACGTAATCTTGCCTCTCTGGCTTTGTCTCCAAACCTTCCAACCTGGGCTGACCCTCTAATATACTTATTCCCAATCCTGTCCACCCTTGTCACACCCAGTGCAAATTGTAACATCATTAACTCTGCCACATCCAGCTTTAACTCCTGCCTTTTTGTCAGTGGCACTGTCTCCAACCCATATAACATAGCTGGTCTCACTACCCTCTTGTAGACCTTCCCTTTCATTTTTACTGGTACTCGTCTGTCACAAATCACTCCTGACACTCTTCTCCACCCACTCCATCTTGCCTGTACTCTCATCTTCACCTCTCTTCCACACTCACCATTACTCTTAACTATTGATCCCAAGTATTTAAACTCATCCACCTTTGCCACCTCTACTCCTTGCATCCTCTCCATTCCTCTATTCTCCCTCTCATTTACACACATATATTCCAAAAAGACATAGAGGAATTAAATAAAAAATATAATGAAATTCTAACACACAAAACTTGTTTAGCCTTGGAAAAATTAAAAATAAACTCATTAGCCACCTCCCCCAGATATCAACATAACTTATCTACAAGAATTAAAATAAAATCTAAAGCAAATAATGTTAGTAGTATATATCATGAAAAGAAAGGGGAAAAAAGTATCAAATATAGGAGACATCCTTGAAGCATTTCAGTTCCATTATATGGAACACTTCAAAAAAGATTTAGATACCAACCAAATAAACTTAGATACAAACTTTATCAATATAAAAAAATCCAGAAAACTTAAAACTAGACCTACAAAAATCTATATCCTACAAATAAATTGTTGACAAGATAAAAGAAAGTAAATCTAACAAAGCTCCAGGGATAGATGGTATAATTACGGAAATTTACAAACTCTTCCCTTCAACAGTAATCTCCCTTTGTCATAAAACTTTGCTAGAAGTCCAGTCAGAAGCACAAATACCACCCTAATGGGAATATTTGCTCATAACACCAATTCTAAAAGATAATAAACCATCAGACCTTTGCACCTCATACAGACCTATATCATTACTGAATAATGATTACAAAATATTCATGTCAATCCTAGCTAACAGAATGAAAATCCCACTTTCAAAAGACAATTAATAATGATCAAACTGGATTTTTATATACCAGGCACACACATGATAATATTAAAAGGATACTTACTATTATAGATTATGTGAATAAAGTAGATAAACACTTGTAATTGGAATAGACATAGAAAAAGCCTTTGATTCCCTCAACTGGGAATATCTATTTCAAACTTTAGCATTATTTGAATTTCCTCCTCCCTTCATCTTATTACTAAAAAACATATATATTAATAATTTAGCCTACATTAAATTAGGTCCGTTCACCTCAGAATCTGTCCATATAACAAAAGGTACTAAACAAGGATGCCCCCTTTCTTCTATTTTATTTGCTTTGGCTATAGAAATACTTGCAGAAATAATGCACAATAATCCAAGAATAAAAGGAATAGAAGTCTATGACCAGTATGTATCTATAATAATGATTTTTGCTGATGATATTTTATTAACCCTATCAAACTCCAGAGAGTCATTAGGAGAGGTAAATAAGTAATGGAGAAATTTTATAAGATTTCAGGTCTACACTTTAATAGATCAAAATCAAAATTTCTATTTTTAAATAAGAAAAAAGAACTACAAGTTACAGATAAATCCATTATAGGAAAACAAGAACTTGTGCTAAATTATTTAGGAATAGTGTTATACAAAAATATAAATGAAACAATATTAATAAATTATAAAAACATTATTGAAATAATAAAACTATATATAGAAAAGAGGAACAAAATTATAGTAAATTTTGAATACAGATTGCAATTAATAAAAATGGTCTTATTGCCAAAAATACTATATGTATCATTAGCAATACAGTTAATTCCTGAAAGATGCATTCTTAAAGAAATAAACTCATGTTTATTAAAATTTTTATGGTATCCCAAAAAGAATAGAGTAACCCCGGGATTCATGAAGCTCAGCGCAAGGCCGGCGTAAGGCTTGCACCAGCCGTGCGGCGTATATATGGAGTAGTCGCGCCATATGCATATTAATGAAGGCGCGCAGCCTCCACAGCCACGTGCATAGGAAACGTGCATGAGTGCATGGGGCGTATCGAAGTTGCGCATGGAGGCGTGTCAATGTCGGTTGTCGATGAGCAACCTAAACTGCTGAATATTATATTCTGCCTGCAATAGTAATTGCACCTATCAGTGTCCGCGGATACTGAAACGTATGCAAAGCATGCAAGATAGTCCCTGTGAACACAAAATGAAGAAGCAAACACAAATGCATGGTAGGGAATAATGGGTCCCTACCCTTGAACAAATGACATGAAAACCGTGTGCCCGTAGTCCAACATAGTGTTGATAGCTATACCATGTGGAAGTGAAACGTATCATATGTTAGCGTGCTGCCAGTAGGTACGTCCAGCCCAATGGAGAGGGTCACCAGCTGACCCATAATGTGAGGGAGGGTACATAGCTGTGCAGATGTGTCCATAACAAAATACACGAGGAGAAATGTAGATATATGTAGTGATCGTATGTCCAAATCATATCCCACAAGGCATGTAATAGTCACATACAAAAGGTATGTTTGTATTTCACATACCAAATGTGATAGGAAATAGAATATGCATGTAAATGAAACAGAAGGAGCATATAAGGACACATGTAGGCCAAAAGGAACGGTATGATCCGTACCGTCGACTAAGATTACCACCTGTCCCACTTTGTGAGTGACAGTCCCTCTGTGGGCAGATGTGCCCTGACACAAACTTGTAAAAATGGCAAATGTCCAGAGATTATAGGACATAATTATGCCGTAGATGTCATGTAATAGTTGCATTAAACAGTTTTTCTCTGTACGTATATTACATAAATGTCATAAGAAACAGAATAAGACACCAAAATGTTACAAGAATAAGCTTAGATATAGGCAAGAATTGTAAGTTCTATCTGCCGAACTGACCGTGGGTATGTGTCAGCCTGTAAAATGTGCTGTGTTCACCACAAATGTCACATTGTGGCCAATTGAAAAGGCGGACACACAACCATCAACTGTGGGGAGGCATTGTCCACAACAGTCGGATATGTGTAAGGAATAGCTTGGACATAGGAAAAGGTGCCATCCTACCAAAGAGTACAACAGGCTGGCAAAATCCAGAAGTCAGCGGTATATTCCGAACTTTTATGTGACACAGTCGAACGGGTAGTACCAGGGTATACCAACCAAGTAATGAAAGTGAAATATGGGCGTGTACCTATGTGCATGAGGTATAGCATGTGGAAAGCAAACATGGCAGGGTAGTCCACACAACCATAAAGGTACCTGACACATGTAGGGTAGTTAATGTGTTAATCTGGCCATGTCATGGGCCAACAACCAAAGTAGTGATTTATGGGGTGTGATGAATTTGCGTGTGAGGGGGGGTGGGTAATGGTAAAATCATCAAAGGCGATACTGTATCATATGCAGAAAAGGTGAACCGAAGGTGTACAAGGGGGCAGCGGGTGAAGTGGAAAGAAACACAAACAAATGTAGAAACAGCTGCAAGGCAAGCAGACAGGCCATAGTGTAGAGCACAATCCCACAAACATATGAATATGGAAATGTGCGATACAAATGTATAGATATGTCACCGTCACATAACCACAGATGGGTCCTGATGGAACTGGCCATGACAAATGCAACACACCTGGATGCATAATGGCCTACCCAGCATACCCTCCACATCACACAACCCGCCTCCATACCAGAACGTCCACCAAATCTGGCCGTACTTGGCTTACTGGTTCGTTGCAGACACAGCTACACACAATGACCCCTGCACATATGTAGTAGGCATTGTCACCCTAGGCAGTGTCAGGATTGCAAACCATGTATCCCCTGCATGTAAAACCCCCTGCACATTTTCGTAAAGCCACAAAAATCTTCGGTATCTGACTTGTTTTGGTCTTGTCCAATTTTTGGGATATCCCTCATGGGATAACCAACCTGTGTAAATAGTAGAATGGGTATGATGACATGCTGTCCAATCCTGTAGATATCTGGACACAAGTCAGAACGTGCAGTAGAGGTCCATGACACTGCCCAGCCCTAAGTGGTCATGCATAACCTAATACCCAGGATAAAACACCTTCCCGTGATGCACGTGTCCCGACACGAATAGGAGGGAGAATATAATGCACACATTCACATAGTGGCAAACGGCATGAGGGTGAGAAAGACACTGACATAAACAGGATAACCCTGATCAAGTGTGAGGGACACAGACTGTATGCAGGCGTGACCGACCATAACTGTCAACCTGTGTGAGTAAGATATCTGGACAGAGCCGTGAATACAAGTGAGACAAAGGTCCAAAAGCAGGGACAATTTGTAAAGCTAGCTCTTAGAAACATAGAAATATGATAGAATAACAGTTTGCACATTGGCATTAATGTCCAGAGTATGAAGTCTGAAACCCAACTGTCTGTCAGCACGTTCCGACTTCAGTCTTTAATGATGAGCTACAGCTGTGCCAGAACACAACAGAGTATTACAGAGGTCCATACCGTACCACTCAACTGTCCAGATATTCACAGAATGACCAGAGTTTTGCCTCATATTGTTGTTGTGTGCCTCCGACAATCTGCACCTGTCTGGTAAATAGCTGAAGATTGACATCACTAAATAATGAGAAATATTTTGAGTTTAAGACTCCACATCCTTCAGAAAAGTCATGCTAATGCAAAACTTAGTATTTTATCAACGTTCTAAGCTTGTAAGAGCAATAGTTAAAATGTGTCCCTATTTGTCCCCCAATCATGTAGGTTTTGCACAGATTTGGTGCTCTAAGAGGTTGAGAGGTATGGTCCATACATATTTACAGTAACAACCCTTCACATTTGTGTAAGGTATAACTGCATACCTGTAGTCACTTCATGTCCAAAATAATAATCCCCGTATGACTGAATACAGGTAGTAGTCAAATGTGAATGGGAACACCCCTCACCGTGGAGTATGGACTGTAACAACCCCACCCATAATATGTATTGCCAACAGAATAAGCTGCTGACAAGTGCCCAAACACCCGTGTCTATAAACACAGGTAAAAATTCATAACAGGGAGAAACTCCCTGTCCATATGCTTCATCTGACATTTGAACTCGGCCAGGGAAGTTCCGTTCACCAGGCGGACAAGCCTAAACCCAGATCACTACATGAACACCCTCATAATCAAAGATCTGTATGTGCCAGGACTATATGCCTTGGTGTTCTGCATATCCTTGGAGTGATTAACAATGCAGCTGGGGTCCACAGCAGTAGGCAATAGGGAATGTGTAATATGTAGTACCGCGTTTTTCCCAACAGGAGAATGGATGCCTGTGTTGTAAGTGAAGCGGTGAGGCATATGTTGATGTAGCTAAGTACTATGGGTATGCATATCAATGAGGCAGAACACCAATAGAATAGTGGTTCCGGCATCCGGCCAATGTGAATGCAGTCCCAGTTGACCTACGACCACTGCACATATAACTTTAAAGTGTAATGAATGCGTTCGTGCTGTACACACATTTAAATATGTAAAGGTGAACATCTGTTTCGCATCAGTCCGTAAACCGGAATACAGATATGTAACTGTTACGGTCAGAATTATGAAAGGCCACGTAAGCACAAATATCTATTAAACATATGTAACCCACAATAAGGATATGCAAGTGTGCCTGCGCGTGTGTAATCTGCTCACAGCATAGCAAATGAATGCTGTTTTCTCCATGTTATATATACATGGCTCATACCTGGTAACCCCGTAAAGTACGAAACCAGACAAAGCCATGAAAACAACTGGTACAAATAGGGACAATCCCCAGATATTGCCCTAACAAACATAGACAGTGGATAGAATAACAGGTGTGTCACTAGCATAGATTCTCTGAAGGGTATAAAGTCGTAACCTGAAATGCTTGTCTTTATTTACCAACGTCAGTCTTTAATGATATGCCACTAAATTGCCAGATAGACACAAGGTTATGAAAAACGGACCAAAGATAAGAGGCAAACAGCTGTACATTCAGTGAAAATCTGTACAGTTGAAAGATATATATATATATATATATATATATATATATATATATATATATATATATATATACACATATATCCACAGACTTAAACCAAAGCAAATTATGAAATGAGAAATGTACAGACATATATATATATATATATATATATATGTACATATATATATCTCTATACACACACGATACATGAATAGATATATACACAACAAACATATGTCCCTGTAGAAATAACACATGTACATAAATAGGTCACAGTATAGCTATTATGGATAGACAGACAGACATGCATGAAAGGTGAATACACTGCTGCTTTCCAAACCATTGCCCGGAAAGTACCAGTGTGACAGGGCCTGCAAGTTCTACACGTTAAACATGAATATAGGTGTCCTTTGCAGGACCCCAAAAATTGATCCCGTACGAAGTGCAAACCATGATCGACGCAAAAGAAGTCACAACTGCAACTACAATATAGCTGTACATGCAACAGTAGCAGGTGCAAGGGTAATAACACATGGGTCGATAGAATGTATGACGTACGACCTGATATCCGGAGAGTGGGGAGTGCTTAAAAGTGTCTTCACACTTTATTATCGCTCACATTAAACATGTCTAATAGGTACTGTGGAGGGATATCAGGTATGGGAATCATGGGTATGCAGAAATGGGCCTAGGTGTTGGTTGGCACAGATCTATTAGGTACGCCCCATGGGAGTGATCAATATACCTATGTGGGTATAGCACACGCCTATATTCTCCAAAATGGTTCAACCCATCTACTGGATATTGTGTAAACCATTGGGGGAAGACGTAGGGACCTATATCAGTGTCATGTAGGTGATTATCATGGATGGACATGTGTATGACCAAGATGGTAACCATACCTGCCAAACTTTCAGAATAAGACAGCTGGACTAAGGCATAGTACATGAAATACAAATAGGGACTATATTAAATATACCCCAGACAAAGTCAGAACGTTGACAGAATAATGGCGTAGTCAGGGATATGAATGTTATGAGGGTTAGTAATCATGAAATAGAAATGTCAGTCATTATTATCTAACCTCACAGTCCGTCATGCCTTGCCAGTAATTTACCAGAAAGGCACATTATTATGACAAATGTAACAAAATCATAGGTCAAACCTTGGGGCATTTACCCATAATGTGTACAGGTGAGAGGTATGAAGGTATCCTGTCCTAAATAAATGTACAGAACTAGTGATACTAGGTGGACTGGTGAGAAGAAAGACTTCAGGACAAATGACAAAACATGTACAAGTCAAAAGCATGTACTTCGACAAATGTGAATGACAATGTATGACCTGTGAAAGTCAATGTGGAAGGTTAATTGACTCAAAAGACATGTGCCCCTCAGGGTGTCATGCAGTGTCACCGATACAGTGTCCAGTCCCCCATACTCGTACGTGAGCTCTGCCACCGACGGAAAGCACAAATACCAGCATACACATAAGGTACATGATAGAATAATTAGTGTGGATAAGCACCTGTTGGCCTTTGTGAGGAATACAAACCTCTGGGTGGGTGTGTCCTGCAATAGGAATGTAATGGCATCTGGCCTGTGATGGCACCATATATTGTGTGTATTTGTGTAAGAAAATTGATATCCTGTATCAGAAACATACCTCGCAACTGTACAGATTTTCGCAGAATGTGCGGATGTTTGCCTCATATGTTTGGTGTGTTCCTCTTACAATCTGTACCTTTCTGGCAAATACCTGAGAACTGAAGTCATTAAATAATGATAAGCATTTGAGTTTAAGACCCCAAATCCTTCAGAAAAGTCATACTAATGCAAAACCTATTATTCTGTCAACTATCTACGTTTGTAAGAGCAATATTTAAAATCTGCCCCTATTTGTCCCCCCATCATGTTAGGCTTTGTACAGATGTTTTGCTCTAGGAAGTTGAGAGGTATGATCAGAAACAGATACATGTCTGAGGAAACAGCATTATCGACTGCAAGATAACTCAGAAGGTATGAAAAGCGCTGCAGTAGGAAGTTCAGTATTGGCCACAGGTATGTGCTGACATGTCAAATGACACAGCAGTCTACATGAAGTACCTATAGGGCTGTCACCTTTACCAATGATGACAGTGGGACATACCCACAGCCATGCATACACCACAGATAGACATAACACACAGCAAAGCCTAGGCCATGATACACGAAGCCTCTGGCGTGCATGAGTAGAGTGAGAGTACAGCAAGGAAAGATGACTGCCAGGCTATTCAATAAACACCTGTAGGAGTGTGCAAGACCGCCCGTAACACGAACGTTGCACAGACAATGTTGGTATTTGCAACATACCCCATTTGTATGTGAATGCTATGCAAATTATGTAAATATGTGATACATGAAACAGTAAGCTGCCCATGCAAGAGCAGAGTTATGTGCAGAAATGTACCCGGATGTTAGGCGACTAACGTTCTGCATGTTGCTAAACGGAGCAATGACAGCTGCAAATACAGTATGAATACAGTCGAAGAAGCATGCCAATGTCCAAATCTAAGGCCAGTGGCATTATTGTCCATTGGATATCAATAAAACTGTAGTTGTCCTCCCCAGATCACCGGTGTGGAAGCGTAGCGCAGCGCCACGAGAACGCGCTGCGCTTCAAAACAAGTCAAATATGTATAAGGTTTAGTTAGATGTTAGTACGCCATGCAGATGAATGGCAAGCTGGAGACAACATGGCTACTGTGTACTGGTTGTTATGTGTGGAAGCGCTCTGTCAGAGATGTAACGAAGCATTTGTAGGCAATCTGATGCAAGTGAGGCTGAGGATAGTGAATCACAACATGTCATGCCATATGGGCCAAGCCTCTACAGTGTAGTGTAGGATAAGGGGACTATTAGAGTAGAAGATAGGTGACAACATGAGTGTGTATGTATAAAACACTGTAATCTCACCAGAGCAGTGTCACATGTTTGCTGTCAGTACTCGGTGGAAGAGGCGTGTTATGAGCTATCCTAGGGAAAGTCAGGAGAATGATGGTGTATGCCATGGATACCACCGATGTGACCTGCAAACCTGCCCACAGTGTGTCCATGCCTGTGCGTGCCAGTAAGCCCAAGTAAGCATGTGTGTGCTCGTGTTAGCCCGTGTGCACGTGTTGAAGAACGAGTAAGCTAGTGTACAAATGGTGAATCCCGTGTAATGTCGTGTATGCCAGTGTATACATTTGTAAGCATGTATACATGTGTACTACACACATCACACATGTACTGCACACTCAGACACACATGCTGCCAATACTACACACATCAGTGAAATGGCACTTGGATGGAGAATAAATCATCAGAATTAACAGTTCTGTAAACTATCCTACATTGATGGTCATAGCTGCAATGCATCATGCCTGCTGATATACACCTGGAAGTAACACACTTTGTGTTAACAGCATTCTAACATCAATACAGTGGAATAAAGCCACCGTGTGCATCAGCACCAGGTTAGTGTGATCCTGCATCAATGTTACACATCACAGGTGGTGGCACAGGTGGCATCATATGCACAGGGTGTGGTTTTACATTTCCAGAGCTGTCATTCAGCCATCCAATTTACACGTAGGTGTGGGTGTGTGAGGGACATCGGTTATTGCATGGCCCAATGGTAATGCAATGGGTTTGTGTAAGTGATAGCCCTAGCTGTTTGTGGTAAGTGTGTGTGTCTGCATATACACAGGTACAGCATGTGTCAGCCATATACAGGAGGTTGTGGGACAGTCACAGACCATACCTGCCAGGCTATAGAGATCGCCATTACTGGCCATGGACACCCCTCCATGCATCCAACACTAACCCAGTCCTGCACCTGTCAATGTGTACACATACAGTCCTGGGATATGTACCACAACCTGTGGATAAACATGCGTCTGTAATGTAAACTTGAGTTGCATAGAATTGTCAGTTACTACATACGGATATGAGCCATACTCACCCTCCAATGTAATAACCACTGCTGACTGTTGCCGAGATGTGCATATGACCATTCAAAGGTGCTGTACTAACATTGTTTCCAATGCCCGTGTAATACCCAGCAACACAATAACCGGTCACTACACAAGTATAACCCACGATCACTACAGCACACAGTATGTGTACTATCACAGAGCCATAGCAGATGTACATACATCCAAGGTGATCACGTACAGATAATGCAGCACATTCAAGAGTGATAATCCCAACATGGATATCTATATACAATATATATATAAATATATATATATATATATATATATATATATATATATATATATATATATATATATATGCAGATAGATACATACACACACACACACACACACACACACAAAACACACGTGGCAGGGTCAGGAGCAGAACACAAATGTAACCACTGTACCACACAACAGCATTACACAGTTACAGAACATGCTACCATAATTAGCAGATCACAGCATTCACACAGACATACGTCTAGCCTGCAGACAGCATCAAAGGCAAAGACGCCACACGGATGTTATGGAGAGTGAATACTGTAAAAGCAATGTACTGTTGTCAAGCAGCTGGAAACACACACACACACACTTGGCAGGGCTGGGAGTTGAACATACACCTAACTACCCTATCACACTACAGCATGATGCATTTACAGAACGCGCTACCGAGATTACTAAACACAGCAGTCCCAGAGGCATACTTCTAGGCATGTGTCATCATCCACAAAGGCAAAGACGTCAGTAGGAAATATCTGTGGTGTGAGGCATCTAAAAGCATGACGGAGTCCTCAGGCAGATGTGAGCATGCACGCACACACACACACACACACACACACACACACACACACACACACACACTTGGCAGGGCTGGGAGTTGAACATACACCTAACTACCTTATCACACTACAGCATAATGCATTTACAGAATGCGCTATTGAGATTGCTAAACACATTAATCCCAGAGGCATATATCTAGGCACGTGTCATCATCTGCAAAGGCAAAGACGTCGGTAGGAAATATCTGTGGTGTGAGGCGTCTAAAAGCATGACTGAGTCCCCAGGCAGACCGGAGCATGCGCACGCACACACACACACTTGGCAGGGCCGGGAGTCGAACATACACCTAACTACCCTATCACACTACAGCATGGCACATTTACAGAACGCGCTACCGAGACTACTAAACACAGCAGTCCCAAAGGCATACTTCTAGGTGCGTGTCATCATCCACAAAGGCAAAGACGTCGGTAGGAAATATCTGTGGTGTGAGGCGTCTAAAAGCATGACTGAGTCCCCAGGCAGACGGGAGCATGCGCGTGCACACACACACACACACACACACACACACACACACACACACACACACACACACACACACTTGGCAGGGCTGGGAGTCGAACATACACCTAACTACCCTATCACACTACAGCATGACACATTTACAGAATGTGCTACTGAGATTACTAAACACAGCAGTCCCAGAGGCATATTTCTAGGTGCGTGTCATCATCCGCAAAGACAAGGACGCCAACAGGGATTGTATAGAGAGTGATCACTCTGAAAGCATACAGACATGTCACTGTCCCACGGTAGACATAAACAAATACACGGCATTGGTGTGATTGGGGCAATGTAAGATATACAGAGCACTACAACAACAAGACATAGACACGGGACGTGCCACAGACAGCACACCCTTCAAGATAGTCGACCAGTATGTACTCGGTAGGCATCCATCATGATGTTGAAAATGGACATCTGTTGCCTGGATGACCACCATGGCTATACATGATGTCAATGGCCATGCCCATGCACAGAGGGACATCATCGACACAAGGTGTCACTGGCCATGGCCACACGCTTAGTAATACACGTCCGTTCGGACTGTACTGTGTGTCAATCTACACAACGGCGTACTGGGCATGCTCACACACTTAGCAGTTGCAAAGGGCCGTCTTGCATGCAGACAGAGTCTCAACACACAAGGACTCAGTTTGGACTGTCCTGTGTGTCCATCTACACAATAGCGTACTGGACATGCTCACACACTTAGCAGTTGCAAAGGGCCGTCTTGCATGCAGATGGAGTCTAAACACGGAAGGGCACAGTAAGGTATAACTGTCCCCATGCACAGGGTGGGCCGTCCTGCATGCAGACGGAGTCTAAACATGGAAGGGCACAGTAAGGTATAACTGTCCCCACGCACAGGGTGGTCACACACATGCAGTGACCAGTACACACTCAGCTGCCATCAAAGCTGTCACAGGTGCAGACCACAGATGTACACACCACAGTCTACACTGTAGCCCTTGAGACATCACCATGTCATTGCTGCAGCAATACACAGCCATACATTACCACAACACCATGTGACACATGACCAGTGGACTATACAGAGGTCTACAACAACTGTGCAGAGTACACATGTACTGACAGGATTCCAACAGGTGTTATGGATTGCAATGATACCACTATACATGACCAGGTCAGCTCAAGACATACCAGGGGCCCCGGGTCTTACACAGCTGTGACAGATGAGTGTTGCTGTACACCAACGAACACACATGTCTGGATATGTCATACATGTGATTGTAGTGGATGTGTGCATGGACCACACACACAACACATATGTACCTAGCTTAGCCTTTGCTGTCCCCCATGCAGAACAGTGGCCTAAGCAATCATACGCATGCAAATGGAAGGTGGGTCCATGTTTGTTGAATGCTCACAGTACAGGAGGTAGCAATGTTGACTGAGGACACATTCCCCTGTAGTAGTCGCCCATGACACCCGTGATATCATACCACAGTCCATGTGTTATGTGTGTCAACACACATGTCCACCAATAGCAAGGCATACAAACATGGCTATAGGAGACACATGTAGGACCAACACACATGTACAATCTGTGCTGTGCATGCAGCAACCATGCATGTGCAGTGGCCAATGTCCATAACACAGCTGCACCTAACTACACCATGCAGTCACAATGCAGCCCCATCATTGACACCTGTATATGGTGACATACAGACAGTATGATTGGTTGTACATCACTTATGGAGGGATGTGTGTACATAAAGTGATGATCCACCTGTGTAGATGTATGTGTACCAGGGATGGCTCACAGGTGTGTCATACACCATTCTACCATGCCATGTGCAAACAGTATGCTATGTCACTGTTACTTGATGGTGATGACATAATGCATACACAGTGGTCAGGTGTTACCAACAGTATGTCACATGACACCTGTAAAACTTACATCCTCCCATGTGCATATAGCAACACAATTGCCAGACATAGCATTGGTACACATAATGCGGACAATACTGCTGCATGTCTATCAAACGTCTCATCATATGGCAGGTGTATCATTCCCAGCACTGCCATGTGTGTCCACTTGTGTGACCACATATGCCACATATGGTGGTGATTGCATCCCAGTTGTTACACATCCCTGTACACTGTTGTAAAGATCTGTACATACTGCAGTGTGGAAAGCATGACGTCGGCAGGTGTGGTGCATCACACACATCGGCTATCCGTACACACATTTCTGGTCACCACAGTGTGTGTGTGTGTGTGTGTATGTATGTATGTATGGCTGTCTGGTGCTTGGTGTGAGGGTGTATGCTACCATACAGTGAAAACAGGATCACTAACCCCTCATGGTGACTAACCCCTCATGGTGATGCAGTCTACTACCCTGTTGATGCCATCGGTCCCAGCTGTACTGGCTACCTGTGCATGTTCCTTCTCTGTGCCACGTCGTGTGGGTGCAAAGTACTGCAAGGGTGATGACCACATAGGCAAGGGTCCACACCTCAACACTATGGGGTGTGTGTTATAGTGCTGTAGACCCCGTGAATGTGGTCATGTTCCTGTACTGTGACAGGATTTTACTGCTACACAGTGTGGCCTCATGCTATCAAGTGGCCTCTAACGTCATCATTGGCCAGACCGCTTGTGTACAACCCCTGCACCATGTCAACATACCTGTAATGTTTCCTGGTATGTATGTCACGTCTCTGTCTGCTGTAGCCTGTTCAACTGACCACATGCTTCAACTGCAGTATATGTGCGGACATCTGTGTCATGTTCGACTTTCCAACAGTCAGGTTGAGGGTACGTTTAGCATGCTGATATTGCCATATGTGCCTGTGAGTACTCCACAGTTACACATGGGGGACTGCAAACACTGCTACCTGTAGGCACATGCCAGTACACCATAGGAGGGAACCAGGGCATCATTACCAACATGCTGTTACTGTTGTAACCGAGACACATACTGTGAACATATCACAATGCTTGCTGCACCTGGACTACATGGTATGGCTGGTGCATGTTGACAGTACACCACTGATGTCACATACACATCTCTCAGTATTCACACACAACCAATGCAACATACACATCCCTCAATATGCATACACAAGTAATGTTAGATACACCTTTCACTATTCTGTTCACCCTGTGCATCAGACCATTTGAGCATATCCCTGCACCGATGGTGTGGATGACAGGGATGCAGCACAGGCTTCATCATATTCCCAGGGTGATACTGTTTGCCAGGGGCAGAGGCTGCACCAATGGATGATATCATGTGTGTGGGTAAGGGCCGGTGATTTGATTGGACATGTCTGTTCCATTTGCATGTGGGTGTTGTGGAGCCCTACAGTTGTGTTTGTTGTGTGCGTGTATGTGTGCACACAGTTCTGTCATTTGTGAGGCCTACACAAGGGTATTATCAACAGCTCCAGATTGTACAGACCAGGTTGTACAGCTCACTGTGACTGGCCACGGCCACGTGTCCTGTGCCTGCCAGGGGTTGCATGGGCACTACCAGGCAGAGGTACAGAATGGCTACTGTCCGATGACACATGGCCACTGGAACTGTGTCCCTGCCAGGAACGTCCAGGGCCATGTCCACGTGGCCTGCTGTGTCCTGGTGTGGAAAGCGCAGCACCAGCTGCACTGCTACTGCTACCGGCACTATGGGAGCAAGCCATGTGAGGTGGCATGCTCACGTTGACCTGCACTAGGTGGTGTAGCTGGCCTACGTCCACATGGCCTATGCCTCACCCCTACCAGATGTTCCAACACAGACAGCTCACGCTCGTGGATTGCCATGCCACGGTCAAGGATTCTGACCATGTCACCCAATCGCCTATCCAGAACATCGGCAATCTGCTGTTGAGCACCTGCCAATGCCTGGATGTTGTTATTTAGGGTACTGATAGCAGCCCTCTGCAGCCTCTGTCCTTCTCTGATCTGCCGTTTGGCACATGCCTGTGCCGGCATTACAGTCTGGAACATGCATCTGGTGAATCCAGCTGCTGCTCTATGTCCAGCAGGTGCATGTCTGCCAGAGGTCCTCCTACGAGCAGCACCAGCCACATGCCTGTGTGGCACATCTGCAGTCAGTACACTGCCACCATGGTGTGGAGACACACCTTCTGTAGCCACCACATGTTCCTGTTCAACGCTAACAGACGCTGACTGTCCTTCTTCTATGGCCACTGTTGATGCAGTATGTGTTGGCAGCTGAACTGTGGGCGGGGAAGAGGGGGACATAGCTAGGATGGCAACCGTTGGCACAGATTCAGCCCCTGACATCCCTGCCTGTACCTCATGCATATGTTCATCACTGCTAGCATCTGTGGGGACACTATCAGATGGACTGCAAGAGGGTAATCACCTACATCACCTGTGAATGCAAAGAAAGACTCTAAATTACAATAGACACACACACACTGACACACACACACACACACACACACACACACACACACACTGACACACACACACTGACACACCATGCATGTGATATGACAGATGGCATGCAGCATGCTTGTGATACAGCTGACAGCATGCAGCTCAGACATCAATAGTGTTTGTAAGCATACCCCCTGGAATGCACACTACAGCAGGCAGGTGTCATATCATTATCCATGCAATTCACACGATCATGGTAGTATGCATGCATCCTTGTGATACACCATGTGGACCAGAACAGGATAACAGTACACATGGCTGACGTGACCTTGACATGTAATCTGCTGACGTGTGCATTAACATGTATGCATGCCTGACACAATGGTGTCCTGACACATGTACAGAGTCGTACTGGGTATCACATTGTGGTGTTGTCCATATGCCCTGCAGATAGAATGCATGTTGAGCAAATGTGCATGGGCATGGTAGGGGACTGTGAGCCGCCTACATTGCTGTACAGTGTGAAGTACAGACACTGTCCCATTGCATGGCATCATGAGACGTCTATATTGCTAAACAGTGCATGATATGTACGCATTGCATATCCAGAACTGCATGCATACCCATGACATACCTGTGGATTGTGACCTACTATGCTGAGGTGTATACACACCTAACCATGCTGTGTCATGTGACAGGTCACTGCAGGACATACAGATGACACCCCTGCATGATGACTAACCATGTCCACATATAGCGGACCTGTCACGTCACCCTTTCACACATGACATTGTTGTACCACGCACACAAGGTGCACAGCTAACAGTGATGTCCTACAGCAGCAGGGGAAAAGTACAGCATCTGTGGCCTGGTGTCACTGTCAGTGGAATCTGTAAAGGTGACCTCTGTCATGCTATGACACAGACGTCATGTTCAACACATCTTATGAGGTACTTGTCACTGACACCTCCACTAGCTGTGCACAGGCATTTAAGATGTGCAGCGTACCACATCACCTGTACAATCAGTCTAGTACGGCTCTAATTGGACCATGTGTGGACAAAGTGGGACAGGGTGTATCCACATCCCATCTACTGTGTGGCTACATGTCTCTGGCCAACCCCCATGGCCATGTGTGCACATGTGTTGGTCATGTATGTGATGGCCGTCTATCATACATGTCTGTGTTGTCCCATATGACATACACCCATAGATGTTGGATATGTCACCATCCACAGGGCTATGCAGACAACAGGTGTATGTGTGGCCTGTGGGGTATGGGTTATGGGAAATTGTGACAATATTGCAACCAAAACGCTACATGTCTCAGATATGTCGGATGGAACATCACAATGTGTGAACTCATTGCAGGGGCATATAACACAATGGTGACACCTGTGGTCTGCCCATATCACTGCTCACTGTGCGATACTGGTTTGTGTACCACACATTTTGTTCCACTGTATAGTACATATGCCTCCATTGTAGAACACCTCCACTGTTGTATGCACAGCTGGACACACATGTAGCAATGACAAATACTGTAGTTTCATGTCTGTGTGTCATTTCATTTGTATATATTGCACATGGGTGGCCTGTGTGGATGATAGGTGAAGCGACCTGTATATCCATGTATTAACTGGCCACATGGTGAATAGAGCTATGCTTTGACATGCCTGATACTGATGACAGTCTCACCTGCAATGGACTCTTGTCTGTGCGGCATGCCAGAGGTACCTGTATAGGGTGACACAGCAGTATGACCATTATCCATGACTGTATGACAGCCACAGGGTGCACAGTGCAAGTTAACACATTCACCTGTACAATAGCATATAGTAAGTACATGTGTGCATACCATACCTCTCAACCTCTTAGAACAATAAATGTGGGCAAAGCCTATTATGATGGGGGACATATAGGGACAACTGTGACATATTGCTCTTAGAAACTTAGAAATTTGCTAGACTAATAGGTTTGCATGCACATGGTTTTTACACGGAATGAGCAGTCGTAAACACAAATGTATGTCATCATTTAATGACTCCATTCCTCAGCTATTTGCCAGAAAGGGACAGATATTAAGGGGAACACACCGACAATATGAGGCAGACATCTGGACATCCTGCAAATACCTGTACAGTTAAGAGGTTTGGTGCATACACAGGGTAGCATAAAGCATGTGTGTCCACATACCTTGCATATGTTGTTACATTGCATGATGTACACTGACACATGCACGTACGTGGGATATACTGGCCATATGTTCAGTACTGACTTACCAGGCAACTCTAGGCTCATTGGTTGGGAGACACCCACCTCCATGATTGCAGCTAGTGTTTGTTGGAGCTGTTCTGAGGGTGTCCCCAGACTGGCCAGTGGCTCTTCTGTGTGTGTGAGTGGAGGCTGGGTTGGTGGCCCACCACCTGTTCCACCTTGTTCCCTGGTGATTGCAGTGGCACGCTGTTTTGCATGATGTATCAAGTCAGTGCAGTGTCTGCGCACCTGCTGGTAGATGCAGTTGTGGCCACCCACTTCGTTGACCCTCCTGCGAAGATCCTGCCACAGGTCGTCCCGCTGCTGTGCGTGCTGTGGCACATGGCTAAATAACACCTCATAGTTCTCATGGAGGTACGAGATTACAACATCATCCTCCTGTCGGCTGTATGCTGGTAGGTGTGTACGAGGCATTATCTGTAAGACATGATGAAGGTGACAGGTTACATTTACAGATATGTACAGTGATACTGCTGCACACACATTTCTAGTACATCTGCACAGTTATCTTTGCAAATCAACATGACACTAACACGACTGGCATCTATGTGTCACACACATGTAACACCCATTATGCATTGGATATCATCCCTATATATGTGTGTGTCACCTCATTAGTGTTCCTACTGCATGTGACGTCTGTCTTCATGTGGGCATGTCTGTTTGCCTGCACTGGTGTTCTTACCTATCTACACATGCTTGATGTATCCACGGTAATGCTGTTGACCTTGCTGCTTTGTATATGTCACATATCAACACAGACACAGCCTTACTGGACTTGGGCAGTGACAATGCACCAAGTAAGCATGGAAACCTGTACATGCATCTGTTTTGCCATAGACATCTACACTGCACTGTACAGCTGTTTAACATCCTGCCACGGATCGCCTGTATTGCACATGTGATTGACATGGGACAATGGCTAGTCGGACGTCATTCGCAGGTAAGGTTATCGGCTATAGCATGTACGGGCTGGGTTTCCTAGCTGTATCTGACACCCATTACGCCACCGCGAGGGGCATCAGTGACACATTACTGATCCAGATAGTTGATACTACATCAACCATACGGCCATCACACCATGTATGACAGGGATGATATGTGCAGCTATGTGGACAGGGCTGCATGGTATGGCAGGAGTATGTCACAGGTATGGCACAGGGATCTGTTCAGCATGTGGCCATCCTAGTCATAGGACGGTGGTTGTCCATGACGTATGTCATTCAGATCAGGCTATGGACATGTAGCATGTCTAACAGCATAGTGTGGCATATGTCTGTATGCAAGGTGGATAGCATACTGCATACTGGAGGTGAGTATTGTGGAGGCTGGTATCGGCCATCCATGCATGGGCTCTACCCCTGGTGGGTGATATGTGTTCCAATATTGGTCACACAGGTGCTGTGTATGCCTGTCCAATGATCTCCATGCTCATAGATACCACTCTGTCGTGTCATGGGTACCTCAGATGACTACCTAAAGGGCCAGGGAGATGTCTCCAGCTCAGGGACGTGTACTGCACTGCACCATTCCTAACACAGTGTCCATAATGTTGACCACAGCCTAGGTGTTACTTAATGGGTACAGGGGTATTCCCATAGTGGTATCATCGCTGATATCATCCACCAAAATGTGCACATATGTCACACACCTCACACACACAGCCCATTCTGTATGTTGTTCGCAACACTGTGACAACTATTGCCCATAGGTCATGGCCATTCACATCCTCACATACACAGATGGCTGACATTTGTCTGTGTGGTATGGGCTACAATGAGGGTGGGGTACAACACATTAACCTTGGTTTACTGTAGCTGACACCATGTGATATGCACATGTCACTGCAGCACCTTTAGTAGTTGTGAGTATGTCAACAGGTCACTAGTAGAACACTCCTGTGACATACAAAGGCATTTGTAGTCAAACATCCATACTGTCTTGTACATCTGTACTGCTAACATCTACATTGATAATGGTTCATGGACTTGCAGACCATACCCAGCAGTGTTCTGATGTGGTGCCACCAATCATGACTGTCGTCAACACTTGTGGGTTGATATTATCCAACACCCTATCTGTAATGTACGGGCATGCTCGGCACTTGTTCAAGCTTCTTGGCATGTTATGAGCTACTGCTTAGTTTAGCACCCATTTCACACTAGTCCTCACAGGTACACTGTCTGTCCATACATTTCCAGCTTGCTTACAGTACAACAGCTGTCATACACACATCACTCACATACCTTGTGAGACATGGTGGTTTATATGGCGTGCCCACCTGGCACGTACCACTTATATACAGGCATGTCCAACTGGCATGTACCAGTGCTATTGCCTGTCACTATGATGACTATGTTGTACATGTGGCAATAGAGCTATTCTCATGTACACTGTCAATGCACACCTCCCAACATACAACAGTACAGACTGTGGGGGATGCACATATGCAGCCCTGCTGGGGTTATACTGTCACCAACCCTGACTGCACCTGACAGTCATGTGGGGATGTGCAACATTGGCAACACACCCCGCTCATCACATAGTCCCACATGATCCTCACCACAGGCCACACATACAGAGACACCTTGTGCAGTACCCCTCCATACTCTGTGTGGGCACCAATGGCAGCCCACATCGCCAAACACAACCACACCAACCTATAGCCCACAGACACGTGTGCCCATCACATACAGCCAATAGGGTGTCATAACATACACAACACATCTGTCATATGTGACTGTCGGCAGTCACACTGCTGTTCCACTCAGCGGGCTAGACAAGGTGATAGTCACTTACATCCTGCTGTCAAGTAACTGGTTCTGCAACATAACCTATGCACACATGCTACAACTCAGCAGGTACGATGTGGCTCATTTTCCATGTTTGTGTGACTGAAGTTGTATCTCAGGGCACAGACTACGTGTGCAGGGACATGCAATAGCCCACCAGTGTTGTAGCCCTGATGGTGTGGTCCGAGGCCTGGGGAGCATTTTGCGGTCATCCGGACCTGTTACCACTGTACTATGAGCAACTGTGTCACTCCCAACAGTTGTCCATGCTTCTGCTGTCATTCCACAGGCATCTGGTATACATCCACTTTGACAGACCTGGTCAAACAACATGATGCTGTGGCACAGTTGACCTGCACCTGTCAGCCCTGGGAGTACGGATCACATATTGGACTCTTGCTGCTTTTATACTGCCTGTCTTGCACAGTGTCCAATAACAGTCACCACCAGAATGAGAACTGGCTAGCGAAACATGTGTTCATGTCACACAATGCTTGACATCATCCTCTGTGACGCAGGAAAGGCACACCTGATACTGCACCACTTCAATATCTCTGCAATGACTGGGACCTGTCTCTTGGCTCACACCTGATACTGCACCACTTCAGTACCTCTGCAGTGACTGGGACCTGCCTCTTGGCTCTGCAGAGCACACCTGCAATGACTGGTTATAGACAGACCGTACCTCTCAGGCACGTACCTGGACTGGCACACCCACGGCTGAGGTGTCCCCATATTCCACTATGTTGTACACACATCCCAGCTGGTTACTTAGCACAATACATCACAGGTGCTCTACGTGCAAATAACTGTGTCCGAAACTGCTATGCACAGTATTACCAGCTGCGGATTCAACATACCCCATGGTTACCAGACCTCATTTCATGGTGTATTGGACAGTTGGGCTCATACTGCTGCTACTGATGTGAGACAGACAGTAACCCACACTTAACTGTGATAGCCGCACATGTACCGACACATTAGGCGTACACTGTCCGTGAGTCATAACCTCCGCTCGGCTGGTTCGACCCATACACACCACCTCCAAGACCAACAGTATCCTTGACATGGAGACTACCAACATGTGACTGCTGTTCCACACCTGGGGTTATCCCCTCATTGGTGGAATCCGAACATATGCTACTCACCCTTGTTAGCCACATACCGGCACCACACACTTCACGGCATACACAGTAGATGAGTACTACAACACCTACTACAGATGTCATATGACAGCGGTAGTTAATGTCATGACACATGTGCAGGTGGACAATGCACATGCAAACGTTGAGACATACCCCAGTGCACTTCATTAGCACATACACGACAATATGGATCATGCTATTCCACACAGAGCCATGATGGTACACACCAGATAACAGACGACACTCTGGGGGTGCTGTTCCATGGACATACTTTACAGCAACAGGTGGGGGCTGTTGCACAGTGGTGTACATTCCCATGGGTGGGGTAACTCACTGGTCAGCCTCGGTAGGGCCACGGGATCCCTCATCACATACTCCATAACTAGCTACGTACACATTACTGCGACACATTCCTAGATGTACCACAAGGCATTATGGTGGTATGTCAGTAGTCGTATGCAATACCCACATCTGCTCACACATACAGCTGTCACTCTAGAAAATGACAGTAACAGGTGATGTTGGCAACATGCTGTCTGATGGCTTCAATGCTAACATTACTCCCTCTCACTCCCTACAAGGCCACATTCCTTGCCGGAACATTGCGGTGTACCTGCGGTCACACCTACACAGTACTGACCTGCACTTCATATGTCCTAGGACACTGGCCCCTTGTCACCCTACATAATCCCAGGCTGTGATGTCCACAGACCTCTGAACGACATGTCTCCCCACTGGGACACCATATTCAGTAATAGCCTTGTACCAGACATTGTGGCCCCTGACTGGCACACAGTGACAGTTACACTCCACACAGGTGGCGCCACAATGCATGACTGGGACTATTGCCCTACACACCTCACTGGACTGTTCTGCACGGCTATAGGGCACATCATCATGGACATCATTCGCTGAGTCTTTGTTGTGCTCCGGTCCTTTGATGCCAGCTGGGTTGGTCTTGTTGGGGCAACAGCATGCCTCCTACACCTGTTGAACACCTTTCATACAGTCGTCAGAGTAGTTGATGATGACATGGGGGTCCACACAGCCTACATTGTCCTCTCGCTTCCTTTCAGCACCATTCTCCATTCTGGTATTGACAACATACACATCCACCTGCACATCACAACATATGTCTCAGGATGCTATGCAAAGTGGCTAATGGATGGGACACACACACTGAGGGTGGCATACCATATCACATACTGCATTCCAGTTACACTTGGCATACCACAGTCCCCAGTCATGGGGCCCTCATGTTTGGTATATGCTTCCCTGAGGTACAGGCTACCACTGAGGGGACTTCCCTGCCTAGCTTTACAGACCACTGCATACCAAGTGCCATTGTTGCTCCACCAGCTGATACAGACCCCATCCATACGGGTGTCACTGTGACAGATACCGATATGAACATCATGGCCTTAACCTGCATGACACTTGGTATGAACATCACCTTTGCAGTACACCATCCACCCACTGGTTATCACATAGGTGTTAGTCCCCTACATACATGTCGCATTGTACATGTTTGTAAAACACATGTATGTCGCACACACTCCTGTGGTTACCACATTGCCACTGTGGCGTGGATATCCTTCTACATGTCCACACATGTCTGTACTGGGTGTGTAGCTGGTACATAGGCACCCATTGTACCTCTGAACACCAGACTTATACACACATCCATGGGTACAACACCCCATTTAGGGTGTACCTTACACAACAGCTTTACATAATTTAACATTAAAACGCCATGACGTTTATTGAGCTATGACAGTTAAAGTTTGCGGCTTATGTACAGACACCACGTCTGTACACATTTGCGGACAACATACTCAGGGGTGACTTCTGCTGCAAAAACAGGGCCCATGTCTGCAAATATGTTAATGGATATACTCCGCATACGCGACATAAACAATAGCCACTATGAGCATGATGCTCATGGATATGTGCACACAGGCGACAGTGTGTGGCATGTGCTTGGGGGTTGCATTCCCAGACCGGACACTCACCATGCTTTGGGACAAGATTCCTATGTACATCACGCATGGACAGTCAGTAGCAGTGTTCATGTGATACCTTGCTTGGTGGATGGTGGACACATGTACGCCAGGGATCACTGCAGTGGCTGTACTGTGCAGAGATGCAGGTTACACATGGCTCTTCTGTTCACAGGACACTACCCTAGAGAGGTGCCACTGGTGTGCACACTGTAGTTGTTGTTACACATAGACTTGCCAGACTGCATGGTACCCCACTATGAACCTGTGGAGCTATTACATGTCCTTTGTGCATGGTTACTGGAATAGCCCTTCCATTTAGATTAGCTGTCACGCTATTACAATGTCCCGTGACTACAGGCCATATGTATCTTGTTATTGTACATGCCAATCATGTTCTTGTTTGTCTGTCACATCTCTTCTGCTATTCTAGTATGGGAGTAATGTTTGCGCCCTTTGCAAATGCACAGAGTGGATTACATTATTTATTTCATCATAACTGTTTATACATAAATTAATTACATACTACTCACATCACTATACGATACCTTTGTTATGCATCATATGCCTGTTCTCCTGTGTAGCATATCTGACATATCAATCTACTGTACTATACATTACACATGTTTTACATTGTATCCCATAATTCAAAGCATACTTGCACAGAGGGACCACCTTAGACATGTCATTGACGTTATATGCCCATACACATGTGTACTGTTACAGTGTATCCACATATACCATCCCCTGCTATGGCACGTACTTATTGGACATACCTTGCCACTGACGGCTGGTCGTATGACATTGTTCTGTTTAAAGCTGTCATGTTGCATCCCTTGTGGTGTCTGTGCTGTTTACCTTGTGGCCCACTGCTGGACGCACAACTTCTACAAGCATTAGTACGATCAGCAAGACATCACTACATAAATACCATTCCCCACTTTATGCATGGCGGACACTTTTAATTACTGCAAACCAGACTATGCATACACTGACATAACTTAATACAGAACATACTATACATACAGGTAGTGTTCTACATACCTTGATATCGTTCCTGTATTTCATCTCTATCTCGCTCTTCTGTATCACTCTTTAAACTGTTTTACGGTATGAGCATACAGTTTGCATATCTGGCAAGTAATCCTTATATACGTCAATACCTGCAACATGTGGTTTACTGCCATCAATTGGTGTTCCGATGTGACTAATTACGTGCACTTCAGCTGTGCAGCTACTCCATTCGCCAATTACGTGGCAACAGTGGGGTATAACTGAATTCTCCACTTGGGCATTGGACATTTGCCCTGCCTTTGGGGAGACGGCCTGTATTGTGTTTTGTTGTGTGTAATTGCAACTGCTATGTGTAGAGCCAAGTCTATTTTGGAGTCATGTCCCGCGTGGATTGTGTGTGACAGCTTGAGTATGTGGTTCTACGTGTGACTGTACCTGTCATCCCACCCGTCTGATAACGGACTATTGCAAACACCTGTAACATCGCCGTTTGTTCTGTTATACGATGGATACAATTTTGCATGACGCCTTTAAATGTGTCTCTCACAAGGTATGTTAACGGTTCAGCAGATGTAATTGACTAACTAGATGTTTGTGCTGTGATTACGGTCTGTATTGCTATTGTTTCCAGTGTGGGGGATGTAGGCGGGTGTACTTAGCATATACGGTTTTGTGGGGCTTGCATTTCTATGTAGTCCATATATATGGGTGTGGGCCCCTTCCCTAATTACAGTGCTATCACTTAATAGACTTCTGTTATGGGAATTTACTTTGGGCCATTGTTAATTGGTTTCTATATGGTATGCAGGTGAGGTTGATACTTCCATACCTCCGGATGTACAGTGATATGTGCAGGGATATTTCTAAATGGCCGCTATCCCGTGTATGTCTGTCCCAGATATTTGCAGTCATTGTAGTGGTGTTGGTGTCAGACCATCTGTGACATGGTTTGCCACCTTTTCATATGGCCATAGTTGGACACTTACGGGTCACACAGTGGTGTTTACAGGCTGACATATGGCCACGGTCAATACACAGGATAGCACATACTTTTATCCTCATTAAATGCCAATTGTTCTTGGACCTTAACTACTTATCGGTTTGCATGTAACATTTCCGTTTCTTACATACAGGCATGAGTCTTTCCTGCAACTATTGCATAATATTTGGGACATACTAATGTCCTAAACTCTCGGACAGTTGCCCTTTGTAATGTTTCATGTCAGGACACACCTGCCGAGGGGGGGCTGTCCCTCCCAATGTGGGACAGGTGTTTACCGCATGCCTATGGCTAGCTTTACCCGCACCTACCATAATCATCTACCTCCGTGTTCCCACCTACAGACACACGATGCGGACACACACACACACACACACACACACACACTTTACAGTCACACGGGAACACACATGGCACCCTCACCACACACATACACAGGCTACATCACTCACAACCACAGTTGTACATGGTACCTACATGGACCGCACCACCGGCAGCGGTGACTACATGTCCTTACTATCATCATATTGCTCACAGTTATACTGTTCCAGTACTGTGTTCTTTCTGTCTTTCAGCCTCCTGGTTACGCATGTCGGTGTGTGACACATTCCATAATGGGTGGTATCCTATTTATTTGTACCTCAAAGGTGTTTTGAATGTCATTGACCTATCTATATATTTGCAGATGTCAGTGACCCCTTATATATCCACATATATCACACTATCACCCTTTCCATCTGTATTATATATGTGTAGATATCTATCTATCTATATATATATATATATATATATATATATATATATATATATATATATCTATATATACATATCTCAGACAGGGGTGGTGACAGGCATGCTACGCCTTTCATTGTGTGTTTGTCAGTGTATACTGTGTTTCCTGGACTCCGCACATTTGTGTCTGTACCTGTCACATTACATACCTGCCATAGGTTAAGATTGCCTCCCATCCCACTTTGCGAGGGACAGTCCCTCTTTGTACAGTTGTGTCCTGCGAAATATTTGTGAACATAGCAAATGTCCTGTGACTTTGGGACAAACATATTCCATATAGTTTATGTAATAGTTGCATAAAACACTTATTCTGTATCTGACCCACCTACATGTTACAGGACACGGAACACGTACCTGCGACCATTACTAGAATAAGATTTTTATCTATGCAAAACACTGACGTTCTGGTTTTCATACTGGCCGGGTGTATGTGTCATCCTGCAGATATTTGGCGTATGTCCCACATTGGTCATTTGAACTGTGGCAACCCTACCGTATGTACATCTTGCCTAGCAATAGTGTTGGGTGATTGTATACATGAATGCCTGTTCCACTCCTAGCAGTGGTCATTTTACCCTTCAGAGCAGGCGTTATTTGTTCAGGGGTGACTAATGCTGGTTCCACCTGTTCTGTACATCACTGACTGTGATCTGCGCAGTGGTCGGTGAAGCTTAGCCCTGTTTCGCGCATATCCGTATAGTATTTAAACATCACTTACCAGCTGTAGGTAACGCTTATTCCCACTAACATGTGCTACACATATTCTGATGACCTGCATCCGGAATGCATTACCCATGCCATCGGGATCACGTTGCATCCCTTGCGGGACATGGGACCGGGAACATGCACAACAGTCACTGCATGTACCACTTGGACATCTGGTGGTTGTGCACGTATTTTGTCATTTTGTATGTGAAGTACACTACAGCAGTTACTCCACACTACACTCACATGGATAACTCCGTTAGTTTACAAATTGATGAGTCCAGTTAATGGTATGTCCATGTGATGTTTACTGGCTGTACTCCGGCATTGGGTATGTATATCACAATTAGCTACACCCGATAATGTGCTACACCTTCATACAACCGTGGATGCAGCATGCTGGGGTGACAAATGCCTGTCATGGGTACATCCCCTGCCTTGACACAACATCCATAATTACATTTTGTGGAGCCCCTCAGTAACGCAGTGGGGAATCCGTGATGAGTGTGTGTAGGACAGTGCTTACACACATGTGCTCCCATGATTGCCTCTGCTCCAGTAAGCGACAGTTGCTTACTCTATGTTGTGGTGACAGGAGTCACTGTTTGCCCCGTTTGGTGATTTGCCTCTGACAATTGGGCGTGTACCTACCGATGTACCTGAGAACCTATACACCCAGCACTGACAGATGCTGATAGGCGCATCTACTGTTCAGGTGTTGACATTTCCGTGTTCCAATGGCTGTTGAGTGTACAATGTTTGAGGGCTGCCTATGTAGGATTCCACAGTGGGCCACCTATACATCACAATTTACAGGTGGTCATGTTTGTGTGCCATCCATGTTACTGTGTGTGCAGGTGGGGAGGGATGTCAGTCCAGGGGAGCCTACACTGTCAAGGTTTGTGCTATACATTCCCTCTTTGCCAAGATGTAGGCATATTGGGCACGCCTCTGTCTGCCTACTGGGGCTGGCACAGTGTGTCCATGGTCTGGATCCCTCTGTGCCTGTGTTGGCCTTGGCAATTGCTGTGGGCTGTGAGGCCCTCCCCCATTTTGACCCTGCTGCAGCTGTTTCTGCAGGATCATATTATGTAGCATGGCACATACTATGAAGATGTGGTCACAAGTGCCTGGAGAGTACTGCAAGGCTCCACCAGATGTGTCCAAGCACCGGAACTCTGATTTCAGCATCCCAAACACACATTCTATGATGATTCTGGTTTGTGCATGTGCCTCATTATGGCATTCTTGCTTTGGTGTGTGTGCATTTCTGATGGGTGGCATCATCCATGGCTCCATTGCATAGCCAGCATCCCCCACAAGGTGGCCTTGTGGGATGTCCCCCCTGACAAATACCTGATACAGCTGTGAGGCATGCCAGATATGGGAGTCGTGGTAGCTTCCAGGGCTGCCAGCACACACATCCATGATAATGCCCTGGGCATTGCACACAACCTGGCAGTTGATGAAGTGGAATCATTTGCGGTTTATGTAGCGCCTACCATACTCACCGAGTGGTGACTTGATTTGTATGTGCGTGTAGTCTATCGCACCCAGTATCTCCGGGTAGTTTGCCACACGGTAGAAGTGACGCATATTGCTGGCCAACTCCTCCTGAGTTTGGGGGAAGTATATATGCTCATTGGCAAGTGGTAACATGGCATCCAGGAACTGGTGTAGTACCCTGGATGCAGATGCCTGTGAGATCCCCATTATATCTCCAGTTGGCCTTTGAAAGGTACCTGTGGCTAGTATTCGCAAGCTTACACATACCTTCGTGTCCACTGGGATGGGTTCCCCCCTGTTGTTTCTGGTTCTCAGGCGTGGCCGGCACAGCTCAACTATTTGCTGTAAGATGTCCCTGTCCACCCTGTAATGCTCTACTATCTCCAGATCATGTAGCCCCTGGTAGGTTACCCTTGGTCTGAACACTCTTCTTCTCTTCCGAGGCCTACCGTGGCTGTCAGCTTCATCCTCCACAACATCGTCGGTCTGTAACACATGCTGATGAATCACAGCTATGGCAGCTCCCAACATGTACATTTTAAAAGTTCCCCGTCTGTTTACACCTATAGTCCAGTGTTTGGGAATACACAGGTGTGTGTTGGGTGCTTTCACACTTTATACTGTTTTGCTGTGAACACTGATGATGTCATAGGGTGTGTATGTACGATCGTGGCTACAGGGTATCTTCTGTGTTTTATTAACGGAACCACTATCGTGCTGCCTTTGGTGTTGCATTACATTTGGATGCCGTGAATTACCTCCTGCCCTTCCGTTTACATTTGTGCACATTACACCTACCATTTTCTGGCATGCATCCAGCAGCCTGCTTTCATTTGTACTTTCCTAAACTTGGCTTATCTTGCATAATGTGTGCTATTGCCGGTCTACTGTGGGTTTGCTTTGCTCTGCTATGACAGTTCTCCTATCTTTGCATTCCAAGTCCTCCCCTCCTTTCTTTGCAATCCTATGGCTCCCCTTTCCTGTTTTGCAGGTTTCTGCATGCAGGCTTGTCTACTGCCATCGATTGGCCGCCGTGAGTTGATTGGTGTTAATTGCTCATTAGTACGCCAATTACCCTTCTTCAGCATTTTCTTCTTTTCTTCCCCTGACCTTCCTGTTTGTGCTATTGTTCGCGACGTGTGCATCCACTTACCTGGTTTCGGGCACGATTTCATACCCATACACATGCATTTTGGGCACCATGTGTGCTCTCGGTTAAATGGTTCTATACCTTACTCCCCACCCCTGTCCTGCAGCTTTGCTTAGCAATGGCCAGGCCAGATTTGCATTGCTCCAATGTGCTTACTGATATGATGTATCACCTCTGATACACTCCTCGGTGTTATAGCACTGCGCCGTCAGGTACATCCTTAATCCAGCTGGACGTTTTCGATTCAGTATTACCTGCCTCATTTGCATGGAATTGACTACTAATTCATAGTTACAGCAACGAACATTGTCGCGGGCCCTTGGCAACCCTTGAGCCTTGCTTGTGGTGTGCCATGCCTACCATTGCATATTATGGTGCAATCCTGATTTGTCGTACATTGCGATTTTATGACATTTGTATATATTTCCTTTGTATTCCTGTTTGCGCATACATGCCCTGCGGTTGTACTGTGCGTTACTGTGGACATGACATTAAATGTTTTTTCGGTGTTGTGCATCTTTTCTTGTGCCATTGACTGTGTATTTCACCATTGGCATATGTTAACTTTGTAATACATGAGTCTGGTCCGCTTCCATAACTCCGATGTTCTGTTTGGGAAAATGTAAACCGTGTTTTTTGGTTTACATTTCCATGGGCTTGCACTACGCCTGCACCACTTCATGAATTGCTGTATGTCTTCATTAGCATGGTGCGACACTGCACATTGGGTGATTTGCATACATATGCCGAGGGATGCGTAGATCTGGCATACACCGGTAGTGCACGTGGAGTTGGTTCGTACCTGAATTGCTCGGCAGACATATTTGGAGTTATCTCGCATACGCTACGCCTGCGCCTGGTGCAGGCTTCATGAATCCGGTGGTAACTGTAACTCATCACATTAGACCCTGGAAACAAGGAGGATTAAACTTCTCAGAAATAGAAACATATATAAAAGCAGCTCTGCTTAAAACTACAATAGACTGGATAAACCCAGATTATTTTGCCAACAGGAAAGAATTAACAATGACTATATTAACAAATGAATTTAATCTGTTAAAAAAATGTAATAGTAGACATATCAAACAAACCTTGGTGCATACTATGCATAAGTATGCAATATAATATAAGAAAACCTTCTAAAACAACACTGATTAATCATTACATCAATTCCTTTAGGAAACTTATCAATGCAAACATAGATCTAAAACTTTGGTTTGACCTTTTAACCCCATTTACCATCACTAAGAACTTTCCTCACAAAATATATAGGGAAACAATAACCTCCTGGCAACAAAGGTTTCAATGTGTAAATAAATTAAATGTTTTAGATATACATATGATAAAAACTGCTTACAATATTTCAACACAGGACTGGTTAACCTTACAAAGCATTCTAATGTACACTCAAGATTTATGCAGATTAATTAATAATTCCTCATTTAAAGATATTCAAAATCTAATAAGTTTTATGTATGAATTTATATATAATAGTTGTGAAAAAGAAAAATTCCATTTCAAATCTATATAAAGAGTTAATAACATATAAAACAATTCCCAAACCATCATACTGGCAGTTCTTAACAAAAGGTCAGTCATTGCAGTTAACAGAAGAAATTAAAACTAACATCTTACTATCAGTTAATTACACCTCTAACACACAGTACTAGAAAATATTTAACTGGAAATATTTACATAGAGCAATTTTATCACCAGACAGAATTAAAAAGATCAGTAATACTACAAATGTTTTTTGTTGGAGGTGTGAAAAGTCAAATAAAGCAGACCGGATTCATATTTTTTATGAATGAAATGAAATTAAATCATACTGGAATGGAATCAATCATTTTTTACAAGCTTTATTTAATTAATCCTTTACCTTAACTAAAGCATTGGTTATACTAAATGTAAAAGAAGGTCCCTACCTGAATAAGACAAATATGTATTTGTTTTGGACAATACTTGCTATATCTAGGAAATGCGTAATCAGAAGGTGGAATTCAAATACAGCCCCGATTTTGGAAGAATTCTATACTTTACTGAAGACAGCTGCATTGGTGGTACGGCGGTAGCATTGTTACCTCACAGTAAGAGGTTCTCCCGTTCGATTCGCGGCTTGGCTTGGGAGTGCCTTCTGTGTGGAGTCTGCATGTCCTCCCCGCGGTTGGGTAGTATTCGAAAGACATGCGTGCATAAATGAGCATGCCTTCGTTGAAGGTTGGGTGTCGAGCTGGCACCTCGGCATTTTGTAAAAATCTATTGCCAATCATTAGCGGACTGGAGTTCCGCTGTGGCGACCCCTTACTGGGAAAAAGCTGAAAGACAAACAAACTGAAGAGAGCTGCATGGTAGGAAATAAAAATCAAAGAACTATGAATCTATCACAGGCCATTGGTAAATAATCCTTGGAAGAAAGTTATATCTTTCTTGGACACTCTGCAATAATTAATATTGTATCTCTGATAACTGATCTGTTAATTCTATATTTAATAACATACAATGTATATAATTGAAAGTCAGGCTATTGTAAATATTATATATAGTTGTTTAAAATGATATTTAAAATATTATGTAAATGTTATTTTAATTGAAAATAAAAATGTTTTTGAGGAAAAAAGACAATTGTATTGCTACATCATCTTAAGAATGACAGTGTTCCATAATACTCTGAGTCTAGAAATTAGTACCA
This sequence comes from Protopterus annectens, assembly GCF_019279795.1. Taxonomy (NCBI): domain Eukaryota; kingdom Metazoa; phylum Chordata; order Ceratodontiformes; family Protopteridae; genus Protopterus; species Protopterus annectens. Next base: position 1,131,165,603 of record NC_056727.1, on the reverse strand, counting down.
GTATATTTGTGATGAGTGAACAGTTAATATCTTCCTTACTATGCTTCTATTTTTTACAGAATAAAAATGGTATGAATGACACCATGGTCTGACATTACTGGATAACCAGAGTTCCACATCATGACAGAGACATCAGTGCCAGTCTCAGGCCATGTAATGATAAAACTGGGTCTTATGATTGCTCTGTTAGGCTTGAGAGGATTTGGAGGATAAATGTTTTCTATTGCAGAGGTATACACTTTGAGAATTAACTACTAAACAATACACTTTGGCAGAAAGGAGCAGACTTGAAGCTTAGCACAAGTATCCCTTGTCAGTCCAGTGTGATAGCATAAAAAGAAAGTTAATTGAGCTTTAAGGATACATGCTTTATCTTTCACTGAATGATGACAACCTTGTTATACCATAGAAGATGGCAAAGACAAACACCCAGATTAGAGAAATATTAGATGAAAGGAGTTTACCAACAGGGCTTTTAAAATCAAATATTTTGAAAAGTATCCTGCTTCACAGAAATGTTTAGCCATTAGACTAATTAACAGAATTGCAGAAAGGCTGAACCTTAATTATGAAATTCAAATGTTATCTTAGTCAAGTCTGAACATACTGGCAAGTGTCAAAGGGCAGTATAGTGCACTTTGTGCTAAGGAAGAAAATATATAAATGTCCTGACCCAAGGTTGATTCCTTAGACTGACCTAAGAGCAGGTAGATTTGTTGGTATCAACTATTTCCTTTATAAGGTACATACAGTTATTGGAAATCTGTTGAGGTGAGAAAAATCTGGAATTAGATTTCCTCATGCTGTATTAAACTTAGTTAAGGATTTATTTTCCTCTCAGATTTTCTAAGAATGTAATTATATTTTTCAATCAGGATATTCTAGGTAGCTGAAAAATGGCAATTTTCTCAGTTATTCAAAAATGGGAAAATATCCTTTGCTGGCAGCATTCTATGGACTGGTTTTAATATTATAGCAAGACTAAAATATTTTTTCAAGGCTACTAACTGTGAAGATTGTAGTTCTGATACCTGTTCTGGTCCATAACTATCAATAAGGATTAATCATTTTAGGGCAAACCTTTGATAATAGGTTCATAGCTGATTACTAGGCTAATGTCACAAGAACCTTTACAAGCCTAGCCAATAATACATAGAATATGCCATTATTATATCTTAATTTCCCAGATATGAGATGAGGTAGTATCAGTTTAGTGGGTCTTTGGGTGTTGGAGCCCTGAGTTATTTGGGTCTATATTATAACATTGAAATCTACAAAGATCAAATGTTATAATATCAAACCCTAAACATCGAAATCCGCAAACATCGAACAGTCAGAATAGCGATGTTTTTCCCAGGGAAAAGAAATCGCTATTCCAAGAAACATACACACAACACAAATACACACAAAAAACAGCAATCCACACACATACACATAAAATCCTACACCTAAGCCTAAACTAAACTTTACATACACTACTAGCTATCCACTTACCTTAACCCAACCCTAACCCTAAGGTCCATCACTATCGCACACTCACCTCACCCGCTCCCTAACCCTAACTCACCTAACCCGCCCCTTAACCCTAACCTACACACAACCGCACACTTACCTGACCCGCGCCCTAACCCTAACTCACCTAACCTGCCCCCTAACCCTAGCCTACACACAATCGCACACTTACCTGACCTGAGCCCTATCCCTAACATCCACACAACCACACACTTACCTGACATGCTCCCTAACCCTAACTCATCTAACCCGCCCCAACCCTAACCTACACACAATCACACACTTACCTGAACCCGACCCGTAATGTTCCAACATATCGAACACTGAAAACAGCGAAGCCACAGCAACGGCCCACCGAATTCTTTCCCTGGGAATGAATTCGGTGTCCTGCACCTTCGCTGTTTTCCACATTCGACAAAACTGGTTCGATATTATAACAGTCGAACTTTATAAAATTCAATGTTATAATATAGACCCGAGTTATTTTACAGACTGCCTTTGTCCATAAGGGACATGTTCTGTACCTTAAAATAGTTTTTTTAGTTCTAAAGTAGAGTTTTCCTTTAAGCCTAGCCATGCTTCACAAAAATCAAATCCTGTACCTTGTGTCTCTGAGGTAAACATCTTGACCATTATATAAAACCCAGCTGTTGTCTGTAGATGCTGTTGGTCATGTGTTCTCACTTGGAGAAATCAGCTGTGACATGACAAAGGCATTTGACAAGAGTTAACTTGAGGTTTCTTCTTAGAGTCTTGTATTTCTTTTGATTCCATTCCAGATTTTGTAAAAGGAAGTCATCATAGATCCATAAAACAATTAAGAAGAATCATTATCTGCTTCTTACTATATATAAAATTATTAGTATTTCAGAAGCATTTTTTTGCTAGAAGATAATTAAGGATTTCAGCAAAAAAAGCTTAGGTGAAGAAAGCACAAAGCTATATATATATATTTAGCATTCCTTTGGAAGTTACATATTTCTTAATGACTGCTTGGCCTTTTGTCAAAAGAAGAAGTGTTTCAGAGTGTTGCAGTTTAGACGACTAAAGGGCTTAATGTGCTTATTAACATGATTGTTTATATCCTTGCTTTAGGTACTATAGACGTATAGTGACAAAGAATAAGTCATTTGACTACAGCAAGACAATATAACCTCAAGATGAATAAAACTAAATGCAAGGTGTTGTAATTTTGCTAAACAGAAGTCCTGTTACGTATAGATCCATTGCATTTGCTGACTGTGCAAGATTTGCCTATCCAGAGACTGAACCGTTTTTGATTGCATCTGGTTCTGAGACACTTCTTTGGTATATCATGGCAAAACTGTAGAAGTGTTGAATTCTTGTAAATCAGTAAAGAGTACTTTCAAAAAGTCATTGCCTACAGCACTGCCAGGAATGTTATGAGCACTGTTATAGCTACAAAATATAATCTGCATGTAATTCAGCAGCCAGGAGAGCAAATCCATATAGCAGGTATATTGGATTATGCATATCTACAGTAAAGGAATGAAGATCTCTTAAAAGAAAAAAAATGGAAGTTAAGAGGATTATTCCTCAGATACTCATGGGAGAAAGAGCCCAGCACAGAGGTTGGCCTAAACAGAAAAGGTGTCATTTTACAGAAAATTCAAGGTTTTTTTTTCATTTAATGAAAACATAATCTATGCTTTTTGTCTGTTGTTCAATACAGATAAGTTAGTTGTACCAAATCAGCTGAAAAAAGAAATGCAGAAGATAATTTAAGAATCACACTAAGAAGTAGATAACTGTAAAGAACACACATGCAATGTACTAATTTGGCCAATTGTGTTAAGGAATATTGGGCAAGTAATGCTGAAGTATTCTGTGAGCAATTCAAATAAATATAATCCAAAAGTAACAGTGCCGTCATGTTCCTTTATAGGAATGCATAATCCAAGATTAGCATAAATCTTTTCCAGTACCTTATATCAAAACTGCATCTATCTTTTCCAAAATTATTTTTGGCATCCCTGTTCTCATTGATCATCAGGTAAATTATCACATATTTCCATTTGTTTTCTAATTGGACACATCTGATCATATCATGGCTATTATTTAAGCATCCACCAGTTAATTTTTGTGAATGTGTGTACTGTCCTTCTCTGCTCATGCCTGTAACTGTTGAATGGTTTGGTATATAAAGACATTACATAGAATGTGTCACCCATTTCCGTGAGTCACATAACCCCTTAGAAGATCCCACACTCTTAAAGCAACGGTCCCCATGTGCTCTCTAGTCTCTATTTGAAATTCTAGCGTTAAGTGCATATCCTGAGTACATGATGCCCCTCTCTCATGATACAGGCAATCAGGCATTGCCTTATTATTCCTAATAGCCCCTCACTCGGTTATCCAGGGCTTAAGTCATTAACTGAACCTGGGATGTCAAGGGCCATAGTTGGGGCTTTATCCTTCTATGCCATACAGGTGGTAAGATTGCATCTATTTGATATTTGATGATTAATAGTCAATGTTTTCTTAATTTTTTAAACTAATACTACACATCAAGCTTTTATGAATGCAATGAAAAGTGAATTTGCTAGGCATAGCATTCTTTCAGGATTAAATAATGGTCTTTAACAGAACAGTGAAGAATTTCATAGAATAGAAATTTCAGATACATGCATAGACCACTGGTTAATTTGAAAAGAACGTTTCATATAGTTAAACTTTTGGTGAGGGCAATTAATAGTAACCATCACTATCACATATCTTTACAAAAATACAAAAACACCCAATCACAAGGAATTGGTATAGTGCCAGATCAACTGTTTATGGGCCAGATATGGAAATCAAAAATACCTCTGAGTTCTTTGTTGATAACTCCTGAGAAAGAAAGGCTAAAATACTTAAGAGACTGAAAAAAGAATCAGACAAGGTAGATACATTGTAATGAATTACAAACAAGAGCATTTTATAAATTGCTGAGTGAGTGCGAATGCAGGGAGAACATGCAAACTCCACACAGAAGGCACCCTTGCCGAGAATTGAACCAGAGAACCTCGTGCTGTGAGGCGACAGCATTAACCGCTGCACCACTGCACTGCCCATTTATTACCATTTAAGCTGCTGTGGCTGGCATTTATTTGTTTATTTATTCATAAGAATACGTATACACTGTTATTTATCTAAGAATATTACAATCATTATGTACACTGTTGATAAACAGGCTGCATGACTCATGTACGTTAGATTGCTTAAGCCCTTTGTGTCTTTCGGCTTTTCCCGGTTAGGGGTCACCACAGCAGAACTCCGGTCCGCTAATGATTCGTAGTTGATTTTTACATGCCGAGTTACCAGCTCTGACGCACAACCTTCAACGAAGGTTCGCCCATTCATGCATGTCTCCACGCAGAAGACGCTCTAGCTGAGAATCGAACTGGACAGCGTCTTAGCCCTAATAATAGTGAAAGAAATATAATTGGTGTATTTCATATTTGGTTTAATTTAAGAGCAGCAGGTAACTTGTAATTTCTGGCTTTTCCAGGGTGGTGGCAGCACTACTGTGTCTGAAAGTAGGTAGTGGGTAATTGAAGAATTCTGCTAGCTTTCTCTGGGAGGTGTGTGTGTGTGTGTGTGTGTGTGTGTGTGTGTGTGTGTGTGTGTGTGTGTGTGTGTGTGTGCGTGTGTGCGTGTGTGCGTGTGTGCGTGTGTGTGTGTGTGTGTGTGTAAATAGTACTTTGTGAGAAGGGCAGCTTTCATGGATAAAGAGATATTGCAAGACATTGGTTTCTCAGTGAGACAGAGGTCTAAGAATACTTAGCCATTCACTTAACTATGTAAGTGGCTTTTGCATTGTTCAGTCTGGATGTGGAGTTTGGAATTCCTTACTTAGAACAGCAGTGCATATTTCCCTTTATGTTCTTTGGTGCAGATTGCATTTTGCAAATTAAGTACTGAAACATACTTTTTTGTACTTTCTTGCAGTTACTTCATCCTTGGCTGGCAGTGGTAGTAGTCAAACTCTATTGGTGCCAGCCATCCTAATGTTAGTGGGTGGCATCCTGCCATCGAGTTATCACATTGGTGGCAATGGTGCACCAATAACAATGGTGCATTTCTACCATGACATTTAGGGACAGGGATGCCAGCTTACCATTACAATTAGAATATTTCTGCTATAATATGTCAGGCTGCAAAAATAATCATGCTGTATAATTTCTGGTGTTGAGCTGCATTCAGATTCATAAAGTTTTTGTGCTGGCAGTATATCAGTCAGTGTCCACTAACTTTATTTATTTGTTATAACCCCCTATGTTACAAGTGTGAAGTAACTCAACATATGAAGAACAGTTGATTTTGTACTATAATGTTTTCTAAAAAGAATGCAAAAGATAAAGGAGAAAAGGGTATAGCAAACTGATTTTCCATGGCCCGGCTACACCTTCCTCATAGTTTAATAGGAAATGATAAGATGGATATAGCCCACTCTTTCTTTGATTATCTTTGATAGGAGCTTGCCCCTGACTACTTAAAGGGTAGCTGAAATGCCATGCTGTCCAGTAAATACCAAATGGCAAGTACAGAAACTGACCAAATAAGTCACTGCTGTCTTCAAATACACTGCTATTTGCACAGGTTAAGGATTCAAATCATAGTGAATGCTGTGTAGTTCTCGTAACATCGCTATAATATCTAGATAAATTGGTCATAACAGTCCTGTGCTAAATCTAAGACTATGTTCTCAAACTTTTGGCTACAGTAAAGCCCTTTGGAATGAATGAAAGAAAGAGGAGTCCATATAAGACAAAGGAAATTTACTCAGTAAAATTACCTGGGACAGCATGGTGTTCTGATGAATTCACTTTTCTGTTTAGCAAACAGACTAATCTACATGGTCTACACTGTGTTGGAAAGATGAGATGATATACTAATCTAGATACCTCTTCAGCAGAACTCTGCATTCCTAACAGGGATTTCAAATTATTATTTTATTTTATTTTTTCGTTGTAGAAAATTTCAAATGAACACATTTTCCCTGTAGGACCCACAGACCTTTCATGTCCGTCATGGTCCTCCTTTTGCTTCCTAGGCCCCACATAATCCTATTCTCATCACACCTTAAAGAATTTCCCCTTTTCAACTTCCAAACTGTACTCCAGTGAAATGTAGCCAGGTGTACTATTCACTGATACAAAATCAGCCTACTGGATCATCTCATTAATTTTTGAGCAATTTCAGTTCACACTAGGGGAGATATCTCCTTTCCTCAAGCTACAGAGAACTTGAACTTGTTTGCTATTAATGGGAAATGAGACATTGCCCCTGCATGCGAGTGATACCTCTCCTTCTGAAGACACCTCTTTGGTTTCTGTGTATTCAGGATGATCCCAATAAGTGCACAACTTCCTCGAAATGTTTAGGTTTTTATTGCGGACGACAAAATGAACCTGGTACAAGTTTGAAAAAGGTTAAGCGTTTTCACTCACTATGTGAGCTTCTTCAGAACACTATTGTACAGTGTAGATACCATTAAATATTCAAACATGGCGCCCAAAAATCGCCTGTGACATGTACTTAAAGGTACAACTCGTGTCAAGTAGTATTCCCTGATAGAATTCCATTTGGATCAATAACCTAAGAATATTTTCTTTTTCTTTAAAACCATTTGTTGGTTTCATCTGTGGGAGGTTTCAGATAATTAATTCTCAACAAAAGCCAGACTTAGTGCAATACAGGTTGTTAAATATTTTACACCAGTGAGAGATCTATTTCCCACCCTGCTTATTTGTTGCTAGTTTTGAGTCTGGAACCCACCTGCAAATGCTATATCTGAAAATTCAGTTATTATAAGGCACCTAGACACAGTTGTACAAGAACAGTGTTACAGCCAACTTAAATTCTATGTGTGTGTGTGTGTGTGTGTCTTTCGGCTTTTCCCGGTTAGGGGTCTCCACAACGGAACTTCAGTCCGCTAATGATTGGCAGTAGATTTTTACCTGCCAAGTTGCCAGCCCTGATGCACAACCTTCAACGAAGGTATGCCCATTCACGCATGTCTCCATACAGAATACGCTTTAGCTGAGAATCGAACAGAACAACATCTGACTGTGAGGCAACAATGCTACTGCAGCACCACCACAGCAGTTCAGCCAACTTAAATTCTATAAAATGTATAAAAAGATTTCATAGTTAAAAAATACAATAATACAAGTATATCATGTTTGGAAATATAGCAGGATGACTGTGAAAGAGACCCTTAATTCATCAGGTACACCCAGCTATTACAGCTTGTCTTCCTTTCCCCCTCTGTTTAATCCTTGTGTCTCAGGCAGGTTCCCACCAATATGCAGAGATATGCTGCACCACTCTCACAAGCTATGCATTTCATCGCACGATCACTCTCACTGTTGACAATGTTTCTTGATCTCCAACTTAAATCTTCCTGCCAGCACCACACACATGACTATCTATGCCATTTGCTTCCTCTGTTGTACTTCTATACTGCAATACCTTTCATATGCACATGGAAATGCAGTGGGTCTGTAACATCTCTTCAGTTTCCATTCTGTCTTTAAGAAAGTAAATCAAGTACATTTCCTGAGCTCTGAGTCTTTATTGGTCTCTAAGAGGAAGCTTCATTTTGAACAGAGAACAGCATGCTAGAGGTAAGGTTTTGTACACTAAGATACCAAGTTAGAAAGTAGCCTTGCCAGGTATTGGAAACCAAGGAATAGTCTTTCATACATCACTGTTACGGGAATTTTGGGGTGCTATGAAGGTAAACCTGCTTATTTTTAATTTTGTGTTTTATAATTTCTGTTAAGTTTCAGACTGAATGCATGCTCAATATGGGGAGGGCATATTCAAGTTTGGGAATTGGAACACTTTTGGCTATTGCTTTACATGAGAAAAAGAAAAGGAGGTGGAAGATATACTAACAAAATTTTAACTAGGTGAGTCCCCAGGATGTGATATTATCTTTGTTTTTGCATAAGCAAATAAGTGAGTAGAGTATTAAACCAAGGTATTTATGTTCTGCCATATTAGGAATGCTACTTCTTTTTAAATCTTTAAGTGGTAAAGTAGGCAGAGATGGAATTTCTTTAATGTTAGAATAACATGATGCTGGTTTCAGGGCAGTTAGGCAGAATTCAGTCTATTTCCCTAAAGATAGCTACAGAGAGCAACATTTTTGTTTGTTTATTAGCCTGCATAGACTTGTGTTTTTGGAAGGGATTATCTTTCATGTAACTTAGTAACCATGTTGTTACATTATCTCCCAAATTTAATTTTTTAAGTTTTTTTAGGAGCTGTTTGTAGTTATTTGTCTCAAATGTCCTAGTAAGGTCTATAAAATCATCTGCTTGGATAAGTCCATCATTTCAGTTGCTGTAAATATTGTCTGTGGCAAGAAGTCCATCCAGCATGGTGCTGAAGGAGTTCTTGACCATGCTGCTGATGACAGAGCATGACATAGTTGTTGATGTTTTCAAAGTCATTTAGTAATGCCTTTTCAAATATTCTGATTAAGGGCCAAAGACTGAAAATGAGTTTGTAGTCCTTAAATTCTGAGAGAAAGCATTTTGCAAGAGATGCTATGACAGCATGTTTGAAGGCAAAAGGGGCTTCACATATAGTGAGGGATAAATTTAATATGTAAGTGAGGGGGTGGTAGGCAATTTTCTCTGCAACAACCTTAAGAACAGTTTGGTAAAGCTTAAGGAACCTAGTGCCTGAGGGGCTTTATTTTTTTAGAAAAGGGTTTTTGTTTCATTAACAGATACTGCTAATAAATGAAAGACTGCATAGTCAGCAAGAAGATGTCACTGTGTAGTAAGGGGTCATGTATCTACTTCACTGTTGATTGAGAAATATTCAATAATATCTTTAATAATTCTGTGCAGCTACACCTAAAGAGATATTAAATATTTGCTGACTAAGTAATCACAAAGCAAAATTTCACAGTATTTAAATCATTTACAATATGTACATGGGAAGTTAGTAAGAATATAAATATAACTAACATGCGCTACTAATTAAACAGTTTATGTCAGGTTTCACTAGTAAATGAAGCATTAATTATCAGATTGAAATACTGAATATAGTTCAGCCAGACTAGTATTGTTATGTGAGATGAGGGGAAGGGTACTAATGGGGGGGCTATTGAATACAGGATCAAGCTACTCTATTTTTAAGATCAACTAGAATGATTCAGGGAGCATAACTCTTACTGCATGGAAATTCATCTCACTGGCCTTTGGCCATTATTTGCTTGCTGTGACATCCTGGCTTAGTTGCAAGACATACTATTTTAAATTATTGGTTTAGTCTTACGTTTTTCAGGCTCAGCACCCTTCCTTCGTTGTACCATTGAGAAGCTCGTAGATGACAATCATGGGCGTTTTACTCCGACTTATATACAATACATTTAACAGGAAATTCTTCCACTAGAACTTTACGAACTTTCTTTGAAGATGTTGAAAGTGCACATATTTTTTTTCCATTGAACAAACTTTGCCTGAAAGCTTATTAATAACATTTTGCCGATTTATTTTCAATTCACTCACACGATAATTCACTGGGAGAGGGGAGCATGACTCTTACTTTTTTTGCTCAAGAATTATAGACAAAGGGAAAACTATGGATGAACAGAGGTCCAATATCAGGGACATTTTTTAAACATTACTCTAATTCACCTAAAGATTAATAGGATAACAGGATTTGCATTAAGATGCATTTCCTGAACAGTAAAAAGCATGAAACTCTAATAGCTGGCATTACCAACTAACTATAATTGAGATGCAGAACAAAAATATGAGGCAGAATCAGGGAGATTCTGAAAAATAAAGGTCAGTCAGAGTGGTATGGAGGGAACCTGTATTTAACTTCGTTCATTTCATTGTTATCAACTTATCAGGCTAGAGTGATAGAATATCTAAGATATGAATCTGCTTTTGTTCTTCTTTTTTGTTTATACGTATCTCATATGTGGATACCCAACTTGTCCCTACTCAGCTCTAACATGGTATTTTCTATAGTCTGCCCACACTATTAGCCTTTATATGCAGCTTGGTCATACTTTATATCCCCACAGACACTGACTAATTATGACTACCAAGGGATTTATTAATGATGGATGAATGCTTGCATATTGCTTGAGGTCTCAGCAAAAACTGGATCGTATGTGGTGGCAGTGGCATCCTGTTGATGTGTTATTATAGGATATAACTAGTAGTGTAGTTTTTCATGGGGGTATGAGAGTGTGTTTGGCTGGCTGCCAAGCTGTCTCCCTTAGAATTTGTTCCATTTCACAAGGAGAGGTAATGGATTTTGTTATGTCTGCCCTGTGTGCTCCTGTACGGTTTGTAAATTAAGTAGTATGCAACCATCCAGTGCACAGCATTGCAAACATTATCTCTCAAAACCAATATAATACATATTACTAGTAGCTTTGTAGCATAATGATTTGCTAGAAATTACACCTAAAAATATACTGTTTTGCAATATAATGAAAATTTGAATCAGTTACCATGACCAGTATTGATTGTGCTGTTGTTATTATTACAAAATTAAGAAAAAAAAAAGAAAATTCTTAAGCAAAGCATGAGGGCAAAGGGAAACAGCACAACATACAACTTTTTTACTGCACCTTAGTGCTTAATTTCAGTTGACAGTTTTGTGTAACAGTCGATGCAAATAAATAATATCCGCATTTGCAGTACTGAAGCATAAGATACCTGACAATGTATAGAAATTGTTTGTGCTCTGGCCTGAACTAAACTGTTGTGATATCAGAACAAGTCATTAATCTTATATAACTCAAAACACTATTTTTATATGTTGAAGTAAATATTTTATATAAACGTATGATTAGGTATAGTCATGAATTATGGCAAGCTATAATGTGCTTCTTCAAAGTGACAAAGTGGTGTATACAGTTTGTTATGAAGTACACAGTTAAATTCATTATTAGCAAATATATTAGTAATGAAGTAAAATAGAATTAACGGCTAATAATTCAGCACTTAGAACAACTACTTTTTTTTTTTTTTTTGGAGTTGGGTAAGCTGACATGATTATTAAACTAGAATGACTAATTTTCAAGAAAGCGGTACTAAATTGTATATAACTACTTTCATATATGTAGTATTCTCAGTAAAGTGTAGCTCTGTTTTAGAAACCTAACCACATTTCTCTTTCTCCCCACAAACTATACCAAGTAGTGAAAGCAAAAATATGTCACATATGACAAAACATCCCTCACAGTGATATTCTGACATAGTAGAAATAATATTATGGAAAAGGAAGTGAAGTAACACAGGACTTTCAGTTTCTCCAACAGCAGCACACGCACATCATTCCCTATCAGTGTAAGTGAAATGTGTGAAATTAATGCATGTTGAAACTGTAAAAGTTAACAAAGAGTGACTGGACTTTTAACAGCATCCTTTATGTTATACATTGTCATAGATCTTTATTTATAATTAAAGGAAGTTTCAGTTATTTAAAATAATGGATTTAATAGTAACAACAGTTAACTGGTTTGTCAATAAATCAATGAATCAACTACTCAATCAATCAATCAATCAATCAATCAATCAATCAATCAATCAATCAATCAGTCAGTCACTCAGATATCAAATGAGTCAATCTGTCAGTCAAACAAAATGAAGCTCAAGTGAAAAGAATTGCTCATGAAAAATCAAATAAACTACAGCGTACTTAGTAATTATTTGATATTAAACTGCTCATCTTGGACTGAGGGACAGGCCTTATTATGCATTTAATTAATAAATCTATTGAACTTTGTGTCCAGGATTTATTTGTTAATGCACAGAATGGCAAGGGGTTAAAACATTTCATATCACATCTACATTGGTGTATTACTCTACAAACAATGAAAATGTACTTTTCCAAAAGAAAAATGCATTAAAGTCTATAACAAATAGAGTAACAAAATAAAAATGGATGCAAATACATGCTATAAACTGTAAACAAGGACTAAAGTTGACATTTCAACGGGGTTTATTCATTAGAATCAACCTGGAAGATAATAAAGCAAGTTAGCAGACAACAAAACAGATCAAAGGGTACATATGTCAGGAAGAGCTTTCTATTATTTATTTGTTAACTGACTAAGCTCACTACACACAAGTGTTTGTTTTCACTAATAACCTGGCAGCACTGTCTAAGTGACTCAGTCAGACAAGTGACCCTTTAAAGAGGTAACCTGAGAGCACTATCTGATCAAGTGACCGGCTGAGAGTCACACAGTAGCCATATCGAGGTGGAAGGAATCAAACCCTGAACTCTGAACTTCAAGATGCAGCTTGCTAACAGCTCTATGTTAGATGCTAGAGATGTGGGTGAGCTGAGGGGGATGGGCTGTAAAAGAAAGGTAAAAATGAGGGTACATGAGAATGTGGAGATAGTCAAGCAAATAAAACTATGATGGGAAGGTAAGGAGATAACAGTCAGAAAATCCCTACACTGGAACCTAATTAATGCAACAGAGCAGAAGCCAGTAATGTGAGAATGGGTAATCATAAGGAAGAAACATAAATAAATAACAAATAAAGCAAAAATTAAAATGGAACAGATGGAAGGTACAGAAAGGAAAGACCTGGATGGAAGTAGAGCTGACTGCACAAGATTGCTGAAAATGAGTCATTCGTTAAGACCACAGGGCTGCTGTGAGCAAAAGTAACTAAAACAGCTTTAGTGTTTATTCTATGGTATGCATTGTATAATCCTTTTTGGAGAGCACAAACAATCAAATCATATAGATGTTGGAGCCACTGTTGGTGAAATGGGGTACAATAGGGTTCATAGTGACAGCTTTCCTACCTGTGCTTTAATATTGTCTGAATGGGTCAGATAGTCATGTCACAGTTTTTCCAATATAGGTAGTGGAACACTTCCTGCAAAGAATGCAACATATCACATTTCTAAAAGCAACAGAGACCTCCAAAGCAGACATCCAAGCAACCCCCCCCCCAACACAAATCATGAAACACATACTTCACAAAACCAGCGTGTCAGACAATCACAGCCCATAAGGCAAAATAACATACCCAACATACTAGTAATAGGTGACTCTATAGTCAGGCACACTGACATCCCACTCACTAGGCTGAATAAGGAGAAGGTTACTGTTAACTGCCTGTCGGGTGCCAGGATCCGCCACATAAGACAAGCACTCAGGTCACTCCAGAACAAGTACAACTATTACTCTGTCATTGTCCATGTTGGTGTGAATGACCTGAGCCATATCTCCCTGGACTACATGAAAAGAGACATGGAGGAGCTCTCTGATCATGTAGCCCAGGCCAGTATGACCTTGACCCTGAGTAGCATCCTGCCCTCACCAAGAATGATACAATGGTATAAAGAAAAAATGATCAATTTCAACAACTGGCTAAGTTTCTGGTGTCATTCAAAGGGGATCCAGTGTCTGTCCACCTGGGATGACATGCTCTTCAAGCCACGCTGCTTTGCTAGAGACGGCTTGCACCTGTCACCTTTAGAATTTCAAATAATGGCCAAGCCTTTGCCACCCCCATAGTGCCTTTTTTAGGCAAGGCTCAAAAGACAAATTCACTGCCGTAAATAGCACAAGTAACAAAAATCTGAGGGTAATGCTACTCAATGCCAGAAGTCTAAACATCAAAATGCATGCACTTGAGGCACTCCTCAGTATGGAGAAAATTGATATATGTGCAGTAACAGAAACCTGGTTTAAGTCTCCAGAAAGTACCCCAGCACTACCAGGCTACAACTCATACCATACATTTCAGCCACAGAACCCGGACCAAAATACAAAAGGCAGGGGTGTATCCATATTCATCAAGGATACCCACACCTCCAGGTTAGTGGCACAGCACGATGCTTCAGAGATCATCCACGTGCAACTAACAATGGGAAAAACTTCAATTCAAATTGTAGCTTGCTACAGAACACCCACCATATCCTAGGACCTCCATTTCGCGTTTCTGGAAACACTGGGAAACATAAAGGTCCTACCAACCCCCCTAATATTGGGTGATTTCAACTACCCAAACATTAACTGGGAGAACTACTCAAGTACTAACTCCCTTGCCCAACATTTCCTAGAATTTATAAACAAATGCCCTGGATCAACTGATCAACACTCCCACCAGAGGTGACAACATATTGGACCTGGTCATCACCAACATGGGCGGGCGGTGTTCCACACCAGAGGTCAACCCCTCGCTGGTTAGATATGACCATGAACAAATCACTTTGGATATCCACATTCCGCCCCCAACCCCGGACAAGGAAACCACCATGAAAAACTTTTCAAAAACAAACCATAGGTGGAAAGTTTCAAATCCCCCATGCTAAAGGATAACACTGTCCAAGCTGCAAAAATCCTTTACTAATGCATTCTACGGGCACCTACAAGAATGCATTGATCGTACTATCCCAAGCAAAACCAAGAATCACTCTTCCAAGAAATGAAAACCAGTCTGGTGGAGCCCTGCCATACAATACAACAGAAGGAGGAAACTAGTACAGAAAAGAGTAAAATCCCAAGAAGGGAAGACATCCCTGATCAGTATCAGCAAGAAATTACGATCCCTCATAAAATTGTCCAAGGCGAGCTTCAAAAGAAAAATTGCCAAGGACTCAAAAGATAACCACAAGGCATTATTTAGTTATGTCAAGAATCTAAGTGGCAATGCTCAGATCTACTTGGAGTTAATGCAGAATGGCACAAAATACACTGAACCAACCGATATTGCCAACATCCTGACAGACAGTTTCAGTGCAAACTTCATCCCCCCTCTCACCCCCAAAAAAAAAAACATACCAGAAGAATGTAGAGCCCCTGAAATCACAGACATTCAGGTTAAAACAGCCCTCCCCAAAGCCAAAAACACAGCATCAATGGGACAGGACGGTGTCCCAGGCTGTGTCCTACATGAGCTCAAAGATGAACTAACCCCTCACCCAAACGCAATGTTTAAACTCAGCCTCTCCACAGGCTATGTACCCATAGAGTGGCGCACAGCAACGGTTATTCCGCTCCACAAAGGTGGACCCACAACAGACTCCGGGAACTATCGCCCTATAAGCCTGACTAACTTGGTCTGCAAGGCTATGGAGTGCATCATCATGGAACTCATTAACAGGCAGATCATGCCTTCTAAACCTGGTGGACTTCTTTGAGACAGTTACCAAGGCTATAGACAAGGGAAAGGTGGTACACACAGCATACCTAGACCTCGCAAAGGCCTTTGACACCATTCCCCATTCTGGTATTATAGACAAGGTCACCAGTCTGAACATAAACTCCTATGTCACAAGATGGGTTGCCAATTGGCTAATGAACAGAACCCACATGTTGAGAGTTGCAGGGGCTAGGTCTGACTCTAAACCGGTTACAAGTGACATTCCCCAGGGCTCAGTCCTAGGACCCCTCCTGTTCGGCATATATTTCTCAGAGGTACAGGCAAGCACAGGAGGACTATAGCTGACCAAGTTCGCAGATGACTGCAAACTAGGGGCTATAATTGACTCTCCAGCTGACACAGACATCCTCCAAAAGGGTCTCACTGAGATGGATATCTGGTGTCAAAATCATGGCCTCAAGCTAAATGCCAAAAAGTGCATAGTCATCCCTTTTGGAAAAAACAAAGTACACACAAACTACCACATAGGTGGTAGCCCCCTAAATACAGAAAATGTAATAAGGGATCTGGGGACCTAAGTAGATAGTAATCTCTCCTTTGATAATCACATTGCCAAAGTGGTTAGAAAATCCTTCTATGTGGCCCACCTTATCACAAAAGGGTTTGCATCCAGATCAAAAGAGGACATTGTGCCCCTCTACTCATCACTCATTAGACCCATCATAGAGTACAACGCCCCATTTGGGTTGTACCTTACAAGACATCTGCAACAGCTAGAAAGACCACAGAAGTACCTCACCAAGAGGATCACTGGCCTCAGACAGGAGCCCTATGCAGCTCTACTGAAGAAACTCCATCTGTACTCGATTGCATATCACCTACTCAGAGGTGATCTCTGCCTGACATACAAGGCCATGTCCAACCCAGAATTGATGGACATGATCCACCTAAAGAAAACCTTATCTTCTCGAGACACATGCTCTAGGGATCTAAACCTCACCACAACAATAAATAGGACATGCTGGAGGGATAGATTCCTGTCCCAGAGACTTCCCATGCTTTGGACCAAGATTCCAATCTACATTAAGCAGAGCTCCTCGCTAACACTCCTCAAGAAAAACCTTGGCTTGTGTATGGGAAACAGAAAGTTTAGCCCGGGGATCACATCAGTGGCTCTGCTGGACAGAGGCACAGGGAACTAATCTAAGGGGGTGGTGAAAGCCAACACATTCTAGCTAGGCTTATAAATGTCTTCAGGCAGATAGCCTTGTACCTACCTATGAACCTATGAACCTATAATAGCACATGGTGGTATAAAGGTTACACTTAGCTCATTGTATCTGGGTAATAGTAGAAAAAGATTATAGGTGCAGCAGTGAATTCACTTGCAGGGTTAGGTTACAGCCAGGTTGAGAGAAACTGCTGTAGTCATGAATGCTTTTTCTGCCTAGAACATTCTGTAGACAGGCTGGTCAATAGTAGCAGGTGATAAGATGCTGAAAGAAGGCAAAAGCATTGACATTAGGTGAGACTGTATAAAACAAAAGCTAGACGTAATCAGCCTGTGAAGAAAACTTGTTCTGTGGTTAAATGCTAACACAAATGAGAGCTATAACTGATTCATCTAGGGGCACAATGCCATCCGTCATCTGGCATCCCGCAACTCTAAGTTGAGGAGCCAAAAAATGCCCATTCCCCTGATCTGTGCCATCAACTCAAAGATGAGGAGTGAAAAAAAGTTGTACTTCAAGACTAACCTTTCTGCTTTTAAAACTATAGGAAACCCCTTGCAACATTTGTAGAAAGCAGCTTACTACAACTCATACCACAGAAGTGCTTCAGTTCTGACCAGAAAAGCAGTGTCAGCATTTATTTCAGTACGAGAATTCATAAATGCCAGGAGGGAATTAAATGCTGGTCCTGCACTCAACATAATCAGCATCTCACTATCATGTCCACTAATACCTTGCACCCAGGGCAGCTGCCCCTTCTGCCCACGCTAGCTCTTTCTCTGCACAAATAAAACACATTTGTGTTATGTGACAGTGTACTTCCTTTGGAGTCCAAGGTTGTGAGGTATGCTGCTGTCTCATTGTAGTGCTTGATCTATTGTGCTCTGATAACTTGGTTAATAAAATATTGCACATAAGTTTTGACTTCTCTGCAGAATCATTGTTTTCATTGTATAGCATGCATGGTCAAAGAAATTGTGAGTTTACATTTTATTACTTTGGGTTAAAAAAGCAATAACAGTAAAGATAAAAAAATGCTATTTGCCAAATCATGTGGTTACTGTATAATAAATTACATTTATTCTCTATACATCTTTCAGCATTTATAGCCTGTGCTCTGACAAATCTCTATTCAGAATTTAGTTAGAATTAATGATGAAATAATCTATTAAACTTCATTCCAAAACAGAACTTTAAATAGCATGTATAAAATATAATGGCTTTTTGGCCACCAAATCAGGACCGAAACACTAAAGGCAGAGGAGTGTCCATATTCACCAAGGATATTCACACCTCCAGGCTAGTTGCCCAGCACAATGCATCTGAAATTCTACAGGTACAACTAATACTAGGTAAGACTGCAATCCAAATTGTAGCTTGCTACAGATATCCCACCATGCCCCAAGATTCTCACTACACCTTTCTAAACATACTGGAAAATGTTAAGATACAACCAAACACCCTAGTACTGGGTGATTTCAACTACTCTGTCATTAATTTGGAAAACTACTTGGGCACCAACACCTTAGCCCAATGGTTCTTGGAATTCATAAATTCCAATGCACTGGATCAACTAATCCATACTCCCACCAGGGGCTCAAATATCCTAGACCTGGTCATTACCAATATGGGAGATTGATGCCCCATGCCAGTGGTCACCCCCTCTTGGTCAGGTCTGACCATAAGCTAATCACCCTTGATTTCCACATCCCACCCATCCCCCAGTAGGGAAACCTCCAATAAAAACTTCTCCAAAGCTAACATCATGCTACTCAAGTCTGAACTGGCAAACTTCATGACACCCATGCAGACGGGAACCGAAAATTTGACTGCTGAATCCCACACTAAGGCACTGTATGAGCACATCCACTCATGCATGAATTGTGCCATTCCAAATAGAACCAAGATGCTCGCCTCTAAAAAAAGAAGCCAATCTGGTGGTCCCCTGCCATAAACAAACTATACAACAAAAGGAAGACACTGTTGCAGAAAAGAGAAAAACACCAGGATGAAAAATACTCCCTTACCAGCCTCAGTAAGAAGCTGAGATCCCTCATAAAATCCTCCAAAGCTAGTTATGAAAATAAAATTGCCAAAGATTCCAAGGACAACCACAAGGCATTCTATAGTTATGTCAAGAATCTAAATGGCAATGCTCAGATCTGTTATGAGCTACAACAGAATGGCATTAAATATACTGATCCCAAGGATATTGTCAATATCCTGGCAGACTCGCCAACTTCACCCCCTTCTCACCACCTAAAGGGTCCAGCTTAATGCCAAAAGATTGTCAAATTCTGGTAATCACTGCCACACAGGTAAAAAATGCACTCTCCAAAGCTAAGAATACAGCATCCATGGGACCAGACGACATCCTGGGCTGTGAACTACATGAACTACAAATTGAACTGGCACCTCACCTAAGTGTCATGTTTAATCATAGCCTCACCTCAGGCTTCGTGCCCAATGAGTGGCTCACAGCTACAGTTATCCCACTCCACAAGGGTGGGATCCACCTTGTTTCCCAGAAACTATCATCCCATCAGTCTGACAAGCCTGATCTGCAAGCCATGGAATGCATTATCATGGAACTTATAAACAAAGACACTGGCAACCTACAAACACTGGACCCCCACCCAGTTTGGGTTCGTGAAGGGCTGATCTTGTCTCCTCAACCTTATTGACTTCTTCAAATCAGTATCCAGAGCTGTGGATGAAGGCAAGGCAGTCTACACAGCCTATCTGGACCTCACCAAGGCCTTTGACACCATCCCCCACTGTGGAATCATAGATAAACTTACAAAGCTTTGCATTAATCCCTACATCACTCAATGGATTGCCAACTGGCTTACTGACAGAACCCACATTGTAAATGTAGCCGACTCAAAATCCAGCTCCAGACAAGTGAGAAGTGAAGTACCTATGGGTTCAGTCCTTGGACCGGCCTTGTTTGGCATCTACTTCTCTGAAGTACAGGCCAGCAATGAGGGACTCTGGCTAACACAGTTCGCAGATGACTGCAAACTGGGAGTCATTATTGATTCCCCAAATGATGTGGATATTCTACAAAAGGGCCTTACAGAAACAGATGCTTGGTGCCAGAGCCATGGGCTTAAATTCAATGCAAAGAAATGTATAGTTATCCCCTTTGGGAAAAACCATGTACCCATGAATTACCACATAAGTGGCAGTACACTAAACATGGAAAAGTGTGATAAGGGACTTAGGGACACAAGTGGACAGTGGTCTCACCTTCGATAACTACATCACCACAACAGTCAGGAAATCCTTCTATGTGGCACACCTCATCATTAAGGGCTTTTCATCCAGAAAAAAAGGAGATCATTGTCTCACTGTACTCATCCCTGATTAGACCCATTATAGAGTACTACACCTCATTTGGTATGTACCTCACAAGACAACTGCAGCAACTGGAAAGACCACAGAAATACCTCACTAAAAGAATCACAAGCCTAAAGCAGATGCCCTATGCTGACCATCTAAAAAAACTCCAGCTATACTCTGTCGCATATCGCCTGCTAAGAGGCGATCTCTGCTTAACATACAAGACCATGTCAAACCCAGAGCTGATGGACATGCTGCACTTAAAGAAATCCCAATCCCTCAGAGCCACACGCTCCAGGGATCTAAACCTGGTCATCACAATGAACAAAACATACTGGAGGGATAGGTTCCTGACCCAGAGATTCCCCATACTCTGGAATAGACTGCCCATACATGTCAAGCTGAGCACCTCTTTGGCCCTCTTCAAAAACAACCTTGACGATTGGATGGGAGATAGGAAATTCACCTCAGGGATCACGTCATTCACCCTGTTAGACAGGGGACCAGCGGAGTAATAACCAGGGAATTGTTATGGCTAGGCTTGTATAGGACCAAGTGCCGATAGCCTAGTACCAACCTATGAACCTATATCTGGGACTAATCTAGCAGCCAGCCCCTCAGATATAAATTAAAAATCTTATGATGTGCTTTCTTTTCTCTCATATTTTCCAAATAACATAAATGAGAAAGCACACAAATGTAAGCTGATGTACAGAAAGTGCTATCGGTTTGGAAGCAAAAAGGTAGTCATTTAGCTTATTTAATCCTATAAAATCCTGAGAGGAACCCGTGGATACCAAACAAATCAAAACCCAATCGAAGTGACATTCTTTTTTGCTAAAAGGGAGGCTGTCAGTCTTGCTCTTCATAGTACTAGAGATAGGCTAGACTGTGTGTGTGTGTGTGTGTGTGTGTGTGTGTGTGTGTGTGTGTGTGTGTGTGTGTGTGTGTGTGTGTGTGTGTGTGTGTGTGTGTGTGTGTGTGTGTGTGTGTGTGTGTGTGTGTGTGTGTGTGTGTGTGTGTGCATGCGCACTCGCGTGCGTGCGCTCGCACATGTATGTCTTATTTAAGGCACATACTTTTATAATGCTGTATATACCCTTATGGATATATACAAAAATGGTCCATTCTACAGCCTACTTTCCTGAAAACACATATGAAAGTAATAATACTCAAACTTGTTTTATAGAGAACTGAACACATACATGTTAGAAATGCATGGTGCACCATGTTAACAAAAGTACCCGGCTATAATCATAGCATCAGACCTGCAAAGGGATAATGGGAGCACACACACACACATAGACACACACACACACACACACATATATACACACACACACACACATATACACACACACACAAAATCTTGAAAAATTATACAGATTTCTATGATTACTAGCTGATATGTGGGCCAGAAAATGAAAAAAATAATAAGTCATTGGCATCCCCCTCCGAGGCTCAGTGTTACATTAAACCCTTTATTATTATTATTATTAGTGGGATGCTGAGACAGACACATATCTTAATGTTTGCACTGAAAATATATACATTAACATTTGTAATGCTTTGAAATAAATCATAAACTTCAGGAGTAACAAGAAGCAGTCAACGTTTAAGAAAATTAAACATAAACATACAATGGTTTGTGGATTAAATAATTTAATCCACACAAATAGCAGATAAACTCCCCAACACTCGAGTCCTTGGATACCAACGAAACAAAGTCTTTTATTAACGTACAAAAGAATGACACTGGAGCTAATACACAGGGTTAAGCGCTTTCATCTGTCTGATCGCAGATTTCATCAGAACCATTGTGCTCCTACATTCCATAGCATTTAAAAGTATTTAGGCGCCAAAAATTAATTAATTAATTGAATCCAATTAATAGTATTGAGTTAGACTCCACTGTAAATATATTAAAAATGTTAAAAATATATTGAAAGCATTCTGATTTAAAATCATATGTGTGTTGAAAAAACAGTGATACATTCAAACATCTAATGAATTTCTTCACTGTACTTACTCCTCTGTATACATTTAAATTAATTAATCTATATAATCTATATAAATAATTATATGTAAAATATATAATATATATATGTTAAAAAATGTGTAAATACTTATAAAACTCCAATCTATTGCAATCAATCAATAAACTACATTATTATGTTATTAGCCTGTACCCAAAATAATACTGAATTGGATGGATACATGTAATAAATCATCCAGTTGGGTAGTTCTGTAAATGTCTCAAACACATTTTTTAATACACATACTAGACTGTACACATACTGAACCGGTGTATTGAAATATACACAGGTTGTTCAAGGGTTGGCACAGGAGTGTGTTATGTACCCCTAATATCATACATACAGGAAGATGCCTGTGAAGGGAATGTGCTATGTGAGGTGTGAAATGTACGCTTTTAGTTTAATTCCAAAAAGGGTTTGATACTAATAAAATCATTTAAACCTGGTGGTGTGGTTGCATCAGTACATATTTGCCATTTGCTTTCTATCCATGACAGGTATGTCTTCCAATTCCCTCCTTTGTCACTGATCTCTACCTGGTCAATAATGGCAAACTTAAAACTGTGCTCATTCCCTTTTTCTGCAATGTGTTTACATAAGGCATTTTTCGTATCTCCCTTTTTTATCCTGTACAAGTGTTCATAGATACGTGTCTTCAGCTTCCTCTCAGTTTTGCCTATGTAATAAGCTGGGCATTTTTTACAGGTAGCTATATAAACTATGCGCTGTGTATTATTGCAATCCGTTTTTTGTACCATATGATGGTGTTCATAATGTTGTCTAACTTAATTTTGTATTCAGTGTCTATGTGTGCACATTGGTTACATGTACCACATTTAGTTGTTCCTTTCTTTCTTTTATCACCTATATCTCTTTTTGTGTATTCCATTATTCTCTTAATGTTGCTCCCCATTTTGAATACTGTATCAATACTTGTTCCTACTATGTTCCCTATTGCTCCAGCTGTGTTGATTAACGGCCAATGTTTGTTTAATATTTCAATAATAGCACTGGAGAAAGGGTTGTAGGTAATCACACATACTCTTCTATCTCTTTCGTCCTTTTTAAAGTCAATGGACACTGTACCACACCCCAATAATGGTGTATACTTATGACCCCATTGGGATTTAACGTATGTAGTGACATTCTCCAGCAATTTCTTTGGGTATCCTCTATCCGAGAATAATTTTGTAATATTGACCAACTCATTAGTCATAATTTCCACAGTGGACGACATTCTTGCCGCTCTTATACTCTGTCCCTTAACTATATTCTTGAAAATATGTTTAGGATGGCAGCTGGTGTAATGTATATAGTCGTTGGAGAAAGTAGGTTTCCTGTATATCCTTGAGGTAAAACCTGTTCCTGTGTTGCCTATCCAAGTATCCAGATAGGCAATACCTTCCTTGTCATGTTGAGAAGTAAATTTCAGAAAATGTGTGGTGTTATTGAGATAATCCATAAATGGGGCAATCAATTCTTGTGGTCCTGTCCAAATAATGAAAACGTCATCCAAAAATCTGGTATATAGACTGATGTGCTTGTAAAACTCACTAGGGAATATGAATAAGTTCTCCCACTCGAGCATAACCAGATTAGCAAATATAGGAGCACAAGAAGCTCCCATGGCTACACCTCGAGTTTGACGGAAATATTCACCTGCGTGTGATATGTAATTATGTTCTTCAAGTACAAGCCCCATCATGTCCATAATAAGATTCACTCTATCCCAGCTACATCCAGAATATTTACTTAAGCTGCTTTGAAAGTACTCCAAACCAATGGATGCTGGTATACTTGAAAATAAATCTTGCACATCTATAGTTAGGAAGGTCAGTTCTTTGTCCCATACATCCTTTGTGAGTTTGCTTAGAAAATCCCAGGAATCCTTGACCATGTGATCCACCCTGGTATATATCTGCTTGGTCCAATGGTCTATAGTGGTTCCTATTTTGAAGGTTTTGGACCTAGATCCTGAAATAATGGGTCTAAATGGAGGATTGTTCCTGTTCTTGTGGATCTTAGGAATACCAATGATATGGGCCATGATCGGATGTTCAGTTTTCAAATAATCATATAACTCTGTTGTGATACGGTTATCAAGAAGATATTCCTCAAGAGCTAAATCAATTCTTCTATATCCTGTGTTTATTTGGTTGATAGATGTGTGCTCATAGTTCCCCGACTCAAGTAATATTTTATTAATTTCGTTGAGGTATAGTTGACTGTGATATATCACTATACCCCCTCCCTTGTCGGGTTTCATTATTCTGACTTCATTGTTCAATATGAGTTCATCCATACATCTTCTTTCCCCTACTGTTAGGTTATCTGCAGGGGGTGGGTGTCTCTTACATTTGTTGTTTGATTCCTTATAAAGGTGATAAATATCTTTACAAACCATTTTTCAAGCTAGCTACATTACTATTCATGACAGGAATATATGTACTCTTTTTTACAAGTTTATTTCTATTCTTTGTAGGGTTGTTCTTACTGGCATCATCATTAAATTGAATAGCTAGGTTCAACCGTCTACAAAATAGTTTGATATCTTTAATTGAATCAAATAAGTTAAACTTGACCATCGGAATAAATTTCATTCCCTTACTGAATAGGGATATGATGTCATCTGTGACTTTGATATTAGTGTAATTGTACACATTAAACCCTTGATAACTACTGATTGTGAGATTATTCTCAGCACTCTCCCCTACCACCGGGGTTTCTGTTGAAATTTGTACTTTATCTGTCCTATTGACATAATTGTCTGAAGTTTCCCCAAGTGTGTTATGGGTATTCGTAACAGGGGTACCTGTTAACTCAGATAAGTGTGTTGGGCATATATCAACTACAGGATCATTGTCTGTAAAAGCCACCTTTTTCTTTTTCTTTTTCTTAGATTGCTGAACATTCAAAAACATCTTTGTTGGTTTTTTGGAGCTGGATAATAACGTCCTCCCTGAAAATTTTCATCCTCATTTACTCTGTGATTCCTCTTTCTACCCTTCGTGGATACCACCTCAAACCTATCTTTCTCATCAATGTCAAAGCGTGGCCAAATGTAAGCTCTTTCACAACTATAGAGTTCCAAATCTCTCTCTATTTTATGCATTTTCCTATCGTACACATTCCTAACTTTCCCTTTTGCTAGGTTGAACTGGTTAGAGTAACAATCATACCAGCGTTCAAAAATATCATCATGTATTATAGTTTCGTTTAAACACTCCACTTCCTGTAAAAGTTCATTCATCCTCAATTCATTGCATTTGATTAGTTGTTTCATGTAAGTAAACCCAAAATTATCAAACATTTGATTAAAATCCGTAACAATGTTAGGGTTTAACTTGATACCCAAAGGTAGTTTAAAAAATCTCAATCCCTTAGGAACTATATGTAAACTGAGACACTTCTCAAGATATGCATTGTCTATCCGCACACTCTTTAATTGCACTAATTTTTTGCCCAACAAATAAATTCTGTCTTTGATATCATCGTGTTTGTTGTTATATTTATAAGGTCTCATCCTGCGCTGACACTGTTTTACTTTTAAAATCAAAATCATCCAACAAAAAATCATTAACCATATTGCCATTATCTTTGTCATTACAGTCCATGGTTTGTTTGTAATTCCTTTTAGGGCTAGATAAATATTTGTTAAAAACAGTACCTGTATTTTTATTCTTAGCCATGTTGGCAACAGATGAATAAGTACGTATTTTGTCCTGGTATAGTTTAGGGCGTGCACCCTTTCTCGTGTTCTCATCATTAGTATGGAACAGGCTGAAATCGAATGTGAAGTCTGCTTCCATAGAGATGTCTGCGGTGTTGTCACCTAAGTCGAGTTGTCGCCTATCTCCATTAATAGAAGTCTTGCCCTGTCCATTAGGGATATCGCTCGTGTTTGCACTGTCAATAGCTTCGTCCACAAGCACCAATTGTGCTGTGACAGTGCTGTTGGAGTTCCTAGTTTTCCTGGAGTGGCCGATTGCCCTGCCATCCACTACAGTCTCCGTTATGCTGTTGTTGGCAGATTTAGCGTTAACTCCGCTCACTAAAACCGCTTCAGTGAGCTTGTTGACCAATTCCAAAAGTCGATTGACGTCGCCTTGTAGTGATGTCATCTCAGTCCGGAGAGTACGGTATTCCTCAGAGCTCAATGAAGTGCTCGGGGTAGCCTCTTCTGCCATATCAACGACTGGATAAAGCAAATAGTAGTATAAGAACAACACAATCCACACAAATAGCAGATAAACTCCCCAACACTCGAGTCCTTGGATACCAACGAAACAAAGTCTTTTATTAACGTACAAAAGAATGACACTGGAGCTAATACACAGGGTTAAGCGCTTTCATCTGTCTGATCGCAGATTTCATCAGAACCATTGTGCTCCTACATTCCATAGCATTTAAAAGTATTTAGGCGCCAAAAATTAATTAATTAATTGAATCCAATTAATAGTATTGAGTTAGACTCCACTGTAAATATATTAAAAATGTTAAAAATATATTGAAAGCATTCTGATTTAAAATCATATGTGTGTTGAAAAAACAGTGATACATTCAAACATCTAATGAATTTCTTCTTATTTCTTCTTATTTTGGGTACAGGCTAATAACATAATAATGTAGTTTATTGATTGATTGCAATAGATTGGAGTTTTATAAGTATTTACACATTTTTTAACATATATATATTATATATTTTACATATAATTATTTATATAGATTATATAGATTAATTAATTTAAATGTATACAGAGGAGTAAGTACAGTGAAGAAATTCATTAGATGTTTGAATGTATCACTGTTTTTTCAACACACATATGATTTTAAATCAGAATGCTTTCAATATATTTTTAACATTTTTAATATATTTACAGTGGAGTCTAACTCAATACTATTAATTGGATTCAATTAATTAATTAATTTTTGGCGCCTAAATACTTTTAAATGCTATGGAATGTAGGAGCACAATGGTTCTGATGAAATCTGCGATCAGACAGATGAAAGCGCTTAACCCTGTGTATTAGCTCCAGTGTCATTCTTTTGTACGTTAATAAAAGACTTTGTTTCGTTGGTATCCAAGGACTCGAGTGTTGGGGAGTTTATCTGCTATTTGTGTGGATTGTGTTGGATTAAATAATTTGTTTTATTTACTTTTTGCTGAACATGTTAGTCCCACTAGGTCAGTAACTACTACAATAAATCAAAAAGCCAAGGGCACTGCTGAGCATCAAAAAAAGCAAGAGATGTACCCAATGGCAAAATAACAAAGACTTTATTTTAATTTGGTGAGTGTTCAGAGGAACCTCTAGCATTTGTTTTCTTTTCTGGTAAATGTCATAAGATATTTTACTTCCTCCTGAGCTGGGACAATGGTTTAACATCTTATTTGATGACTGGCACACTCAGGAGTAGGATACCCCCTTATGCTCTACAGCAGTGTCAGTTTTGTGAAATTAATTTTCATATTGTGTATATAAAAAGTATGTTTCTCTTATGTTAGTAGGAAAGTTCAATAAAGGCAGAAGGAATTTTTTGAACATATAACATGTATACACAATCGCACTTAGTACAGTTGTTTCTTTTGTTGTCAGTTCTGAAAAGGGGTTTTCTTTAGAAAAAACACATACAGACTATGCGAAGCAAGGCCATAGAACCTGAATACATTTCAATCAAAATCAAAATAATTTCTTATAGGTTCATAAGTTCTCACTAAGCTTATTGACAGGGTTCCCTGTAGAAGCTTACCAATGTCAGTCAGTATTGATGGACAATCAGCAGTTTCCATTAAAAAGCAGATTTTTTCAACATATCAGAAATCTTTTATCACTTAACCTCTCACCCAGACTAGCGTCAATGTTGGTGAGAGAAGTAGTCTGTTTAATATGTAAGACAAGCCTTTTCCAGAAACATGTAACACATTGGGTTAGGTCTCCGTTGCTCAAGTGCTGGTAAAGGCTTACATATCTACAGTGGATGCTTGCTTTACTACCAGTTATATTTAGGTGAAGGAGTTCAAAGAGTGTAGGGTTGTTCTAAGCATGAAATTCTAAGCAGAAATTGGGTCTATATTAAATCAACGAACGCTTAAAAAAGTGAACACTGATTGATCGACCCCATGTAAGCGAAAGCTTGCAATTCCGAACACTCGGAACAGCGATTTTTTTCCCAGGGGAAAAAAATCACTGTTCCACAAAAAAAAAAAAAAATACAATAAAATAAAAATAAAAACTTCAAAACATTACATAAAGTGGGGGGCTTCACCCTCCCATACTCCCAATGTGGGGGGCTGTACTCTTCATCCCCCTACTTAAATAGACCAAATCCGAGATCACACTACAATAAAAAAAATGGCAAGTAACGTAGACGGCCAAGCTATTTCTTTCCTATTGAAAGAAATCGGTTATATGCCATTTCACTATTTTGGTGTTTCATGCTTTCAAGTTCGATCAAGATGCATTCGAAGGATTGCGTCTTCGATTATATTATAAGAACCCCTGAGATCAACCCATGACATCCTATATGAGAATGAGTACAGTGATAGGGTCTTTAGTTCTTTAGAGTAGTTGGGTTCTATTGGCCCAAGTTTTTTTAATTTTTTTGTTAGGAAATATTGATGGTCTTGAATTATTTTAGGCAGTAAGTGATGAACATGCAGTAGGAGATATTATTTTAAAAGATGTGCCAAATGAGGGAGGAATAAAATGGGACTATAAATTATTTGGATCTTGAAGTGATTAATGAGGGTTAATCTCAGCTAAGCAGAAGGATATAATGCCCTCAACATAGACTTGTTAGTCAGTTGAGTATTTGTTACTGACATAGGTACCCGAGCCTCTAATGACTGCATCAGATTTAAATAGGATGTCATCTATAAGTTGCTGCGTGGCTTGGCGGGATGATGCACTGACCTTCAGGTGCAATGGTACTGGGTTCGAAATAGGGCACAGGTGTACTTTTGGTGGGTGGTTGGCGTAACGGTTAAGGTGTTTACCTTATAGACACAAAGGGCAGGCTTTGATTCTCACATGTGGAAATCGGCTAGTCTTAAAATGGCCCACAAAGGCAGTTATCCTAGTATTAATCTATGAGCCTGTGAACCTATATGGGTATCTAGTGGTCATGCTAGATTAACCAAAGAAAATTATGCTGCATTTCTTGTGTTGAGGGTAAACCCATAGTTAAGACAGCAAATGTTTGTTTGGTTCACATCTTGCTTGAAAATTTCAGCATCAGAATGGGATTTAATAACTGCACCCAATTTGCTGTGATCAGCAAAATGGATTAACCATAGCCTTTGATATTAGCCTTCATGTCAGACAAGTATATGTCAAGAAGGTGTTTGCTCAGAACACAACTTTGTAGGGCACCAGTGTTGATGAAACTCTGTTTAGTACAAAACCCTTGACCTTAATAATATGGGTTATATAGCCAAGTAGTGGAGCCAGGCAAGTAGTCAACAACAATTTGTATGATGGATAATACCACAAAGACATATCTGTGAAAGGCACTTATATGGAACAATAATTCTGCACTTTATTGTTGTGCAACCATGAAAATTGTATATATCTAGTTATTATATTGAGATATATAAATCTACATGCTGTGGCGTTTCCTCACACATGGGGGTGTAACTCCCCCATAAAAATATATTTTGTGATTCTCTGAAAGAAGCTTTCAGCAATATTTCTTTGCAATTTGGTCTATGGAGAAATCTCCTTTAATGGATCAATATGAATCAGCAAATTATCTTTTATCAGTGCTATGGGGATGTAACCAGTACAGGCACAGCTTGAAGATTTTATGAAAGGTGTTTGCCAGATGTGGGTATAGCACTTCTCAGTAAATATCCACAGATATTGTTAAGACTAATGGAGCTGATATTTTTATTTTAGAATAGTACTGAATCTACTTGTCCAGAGTTCATCAAGGTGGTGGTGAGGCAGAAGTCAAGGAAGATGGGATGATGGGGTTAAGTGAAGGTGAAAGAGAATTTTTCTGGTCAGAAAAGATTTAAAATGAGATGTACGTTCAGTGTGGATTTGCATTTTTACATTCTAAGCTTCCTATTACAGTTGAAGAAGGCCTTATGTTTGTCTTTTGAACAAGTTGCAGCCTGAAATACATAGCCAGTCTTGCATTATCTAATGGTCATTTTAAAATACTTGCATATCAGTGCTATGTCTTTTTATTATTACAAAGTAGATATCTTTATAGATGGGCAGAAGATTTTCCTTTTTATTATAAAGTCTGTTAAAGTGGGAGTTCTATGATATGGGTTTAGCTATAAACTTGCCATTATGCTTGTATTAAGTGTGTTCATATACCTCAATAAATCTATCAAGAGAGAATAAAATTTAGAAAAGAAGTCAGAATCTTCAATTACTAGTTTGCTGGGGAGTTGTACTATTTGTGGCTATCAACAAGACTGATAATTAGTAAACAAGTTGTTTTGAAGAAATCCCTGACTATACAATAGCTAGGGACTGTTTTCAGGCAGAATTTCACTATGAAATGGTCACATTTGTCTAGGGAAGGAATAGCAAGTGGGATTATTCATCTGTAGTAAGACAGCCTTAGGAAACAGACACATACTGGGGATCAAGACAATTTGGCCATGTATACCGCTATTTGGGAATCCCATAAATCTCTAGGCATATTTGTTGTTTGTAGCATAAGTTTGCCAATTCATGGGTGGATAATTGAAGTCATCAGTAATAAAGGCATTTGTTTTGATGTTTACCTTTTCTAACTGCTTGATGTATTCTGCATGACCTAAAGTGGATATAGATATGGTTCATTTATTAATTAGCTATGATGTGGTAATTAATTAGATAGTTGATTCTGAGTGTTACAACAGCTTCAACTTGTTCTGGGCTTGTATCATGTAGGCTCTGGCAAGGGATAATGAGAGTATGAATAAAAACAGATGCTCCACTGCGATAGCTCATATATCTCATCACATGAATACATGATAGGCATAATACCCTTAAAAATGAAGATATATTACTACACTGAAACCGGGTTTCAATAATTACACCACTGTTGATGTCTTCAAGGAATAGAAGGCCTCAAGTTTATAAACACAAATGATGTTTTCGTCTCCTAGCATTCAACAGTGCTACTTCAATGTTATTCAGATTTGAATGTGATGTATCAAGACATCCATCAACTGAACTCCACCTAAAAAAACAGTGGGGGAATAGAAAGATTTTGGCTGATGCTTGGGGGATGAGAGATGCAGAGCACTGCTGGCAATGCAAGGGTATTTTGATCATTTCATCCATTTTAGGCAAACACTGAATCCCCTTAAAATGATGCAGGTTTACTAACCAATGACTGAAGTTAATTATTTCATCCTTGAATTTAGGTACCATGCTTTGTTAGGTTAGAGTGCTACTTAGTGTCAAGTCCTTCTTTTCTGAAGGTGCGAGCAGAGAGTGTAACATTGCCTCTGTATCTCACCCAGGGAACTCCAAAGACAGTTCATCCTGACATATGTGGAAAACTACAACATTGCAATGATATCTGAGGTGGGGCAGGGAAGTAAAGGCCCTAATAACATCCTTTACCCTAGTACCAGAGAAGCAGGTGTCTATCTATTGTTTGCCAGTATGCTGAGGTTTGTGTCTATGTATCATACAATGGTGTTACCAGTAAGTAAGACTTTTTTGGACTGTGCTGCACACCTATTAGATTTTAATGGTTCAGGCTTTCAGTCCAGATAACTGTCAGTATCAATACATGTGGGTGCAGGTTTGGATAAGGTATTTGATGTGTTAGTGTTTTGGCTACAAGGCTGAGATAGGTTATTAGGATGTCTAGGATGTATAGAAGGTTCAGGAAAGGATTCTTATTACATCTGTATATATGAGTGATATTTTGTTTATGTTGTAATGTGGTGTTGTCATGCTGTTTTATGATTGGGGCATAACAGAAACACTATCCTCCAGTTTAGATAAGTAAATACTTCTCTCACACTGAATTATTCTCAAAGATGTGGGTCATCAGTAAACACGAGGGAGCTTGTTAAACTACTTCATAGAATTGAGAGCTAATAGGCAATCTCCAAGGATGAGGGGAAAAGAGGCTGGGACTAATTAGTGCAAGCAATGACAGCTGAGGACAAGCAATCTATAATTACATTAGTCACAACAGAAAGGTGGACCAATATTGAGTGAGACTTTGTCTGAGGATTATTGACTGTGCTTGTCATATAGGTAGTCAATTGTTACTGCAGTGCAGCTATTAATACTACAGAGTGTGTTAAAAGTACTGACGTATTTTTTACATGTTTACTGATTCTAGTTATATCATTTCTAGATTCTTAAGATCATTGAATGGTGAGTAATGTTTCACTGGGGTTCACCTATTAGTTTCAGGTGGATGGGGGTTTTTAAGTGTTTGAAGACTTTTTGTTTTTTTTTTGTTTGTCTGAGTGGAAGTTTGATTCTAGATTAGTGAGGCAGTTGATGCTCTGGATGAGATGTTTGTGGGTATGTTTGTATAGATTTTTTTTTGGGTCACGAGCTGATGATGAGATCCATAGTCCTTCCACTCTTGTTTTCTTGTGGTTAGAATCTTTGAGTTTTGGTGTGTTCAAGACTCATTGAAGTGTATGAACACTTGTGACTAGCTGAAGAGTGTTAGGGGTATGATATTAAGTGACCCTTTGGGTAGGTAGTTGATGTCACCTGGACCCATGGATGTTTCTTGGGTTTTCAGGAAGGCCAGCTGAGATTTGTTTTCATTGAGAGGTGGCCTGTAATTGCAGGGTGAAACAGTCTTGAGCATATTTAGTACTGTATGGCTTGCCCATCCACCTCCAAATGCGTTGCCCCTTGACTATGAGGACGTCACCCCCTGTGAGTTTGAAGTGTCTGGGGTTTCTTGACAAAGTCCGGACGGTGTTGGCGCTGGTTGATATGAGGTCCCCTTGCTTGAGTGCCTAGGTGCAGCTGTCCTCCTTGAACCAGGTTTCTGTCATAAGGCTTGTTCTCCTGTTGGGCGGTGATTTGAGACTTCTGGCGTGCGAGCTGGGATTGAGACTTCTTTCTGTTTTTGGTTTTTCCTACCTTTTTTTTTCCTTTGGTTTTTCTAGAGATTTGGTTTAGGGGGGGATGGCTAAGCCTAAAAGGCACTCCTGGGTGTGGCACGCTGGGGGTTATCCGGGAGCCAGGGGTGACAACAGCAGGTCCTGTTTGCTGGAGCAGCAGGTCAGCAGCACACATTTTGTCCAGGCAGACAGACCACCAGAATTTTCTGGAATACAGAATTTTAGCCATTAATTTAAGCTGATCATCTATCTGATATTGTGTATCAGTATGTTAGTGAAAGGTGGGGGGGTCATAGGTCAGGGATACATAATCAGAGAGCTCCTCGATCGAGAGCCCGATGTCCTCCCTTTTGTGTCCCAGGAGGAGACGTAGTTACCATGTGCTTTACCAGCTGGAGTCATACTTGTACCTGCTGTTGAGCATTTCTGAGATATTTCTGAGATATATTATATATTGTTATTACCTTTGCATATATGTATGTGTGATATTTAGGTTATATTGTAATGTGGTGTTGTGGTGCTGTTTAGTTAACAAACAGTATAATTCAATATTTTTTAATTACATTTGAGACGTGTAGTATCATTTTTTTATTTTAATGTTTGATAATTTTTACTGATCAATGTTTTTTGAAGAACCACAGACATTGTTGAATAATTTTAAGAATTACAAGTGTGTGTTTTAAATGTAGGATCCATTTCATTGTTGTTCTGTATATTAATGTATCCATCCATCCAAAGCCCCTTTTCCCATTTTTGCACATGGGTTTGGGGTGTCACTTCAACAGTGACAATCATCTAGAGCCATAGTTTACATCACTGGGTGGCTAGCCCTGATGCAGTAGTTCTTTCACACTATACACTTATATGCACAGTCACACCTATGGCCGATTTAGAGTGTGCAATCTACCTACTGCATGTTTTTGGTATATAGAAGGAAACCAGTGCACCTGGAGGAAACTCAAGTGAACACAGGATGGACATGTAGACTCTGCACAGAAGGCACATCAGCTGAGAATCAAACCAGGTAACCTCTTACTGTGAGGTGACAACACTATCAGCTGCAGTACTGTGCCACCTATGGTGTTCCATTTTTTTAAGGACATCATTTTTGAAATGGAAAATTTGACAAAAAAGTAAGTTGCTGTGTACTCTTATAGTTCTGATGAAGTCTTTGTAAATTAAGATGGATAAAAGTGCTTAACTTGTGTCCAGTATTGATTTTAATTAATAAACATCTACCTGGTTTGGATGTGACTGTTTCCTAGTGTTTTCTTCTGGTCATTGTGTCAGCCCACAGTGAGTTCTTGTCATTGATTCGTGGGCTAAGAGTTTAATTGAGCATGGAGAAGTGCAGTATGTTGCACTGCTGGTTATCACAGCAATGAGGTAAAATGTATTTCTTTGTCATTATTTATGTATTTGTTTGTTCTTTTGATTACAAGTAATCAAAAACTGTATGCAATCATAGAAGGCACTGTAATTGATTATTGTGTTTGTGTGTGTGTGTGTGTGTGTGTGTGTGTGTGTGTGTGTGTGTGTGTGTGTGTGTGTGTGTGTGTGTGTGTGTGCATGGCATGTGCGTGTCTGTGTGGGTGTGCGTTTGTCTGTGCAAGCGCATGTGTTATGTGTTAATTAAGGCACATACTTTTATAATGCTGTAGATATATATATATATATATATATATATATATATATATATATATATATATATATATATATATAAATTGTCCATATTCCATCCCACTTTCCTGATAACACATATCAAAGTAATATTTCTCAAACTTGTTTTATAGAGAACTGAACACATGCATGTTAGAAATGTATGGTACACTAGGCTAACAAAGGTATCTGCCTATAATCATAGCATCAAAGCTGCAAAGGCATCATGGGGTCTCACACACACACACACACACACACACACACACACACACACACACACACACACACACACACACACACACAAAAACACACACTTGAAAAACAATGCAAATCTCTATAATTACTAGCTGATGGGCCAGAAAATGAAAAAAGAGACATTTGATGACATCTTCCACTGAGGCTTAGTGTTAAATTCAATCCTTTATTATTATTAATATTATTATTATTATTTGTGGGATGCTGAGACAGACACATATCTTAATGTTTGCTCTGAAAATATATGCATTAACATTTATAATGCTTTGAAATAAATCATAAACTTCAGGAGTAACAAAACGAAGAAACAGTAAATGTTTAAGAAAATCAAACATAAACCTACAATGGTTTGTGGATTAAATAATTTGTTTTATTTACTTTTTGCTGAACATGTTATTCCAAGGGCACTGTCGAGCATCAAAAAATGCAAGAGATGTACCCAGTGGCAAAATAACTTTGGTGAGTGCTCAGAGGAATTTCTAGTATTTGTTTTCTTTTTTGGTAAATGTCATAAGATCTTTTACATCCTACTGAGCTGGGACCATAGTTTAACATCTTATTTGATGACTGGCACAGTCAGGAGTAGGATACCCCCTTATGCTGTACAGCAGTTCCAGTTTTGTGAAATTAATTTTCATATCGTGTATATAAAAGGTATGTTTCTCTTACATTAGTAGGAAATTTCAATAAAGGCAAAAGGAATTTTTTGAATATATAACATGGATGCACAATCACATTTAGTACAATTGTTTCTTTTGTTGTCAGTTCTGAAAAGGGTTTTCCTTTAGAAAAAACATGCACGGTCTATGCGAAGCAAGGCCATACAAACTGAATGCATTTAAATCAAAATCAAAATAATTTCTTATAGGTTCATATGTTCTCACTAAGCTTATTGGAGTCTATATCACATTATCGAAATTCCAAAATGTCGAACACCATAAGCTCGACCTTGGAATCTCGAAATGTCATATACTCGAACGCTCAGAACAGCAAATTTTTTTCCAAGGGAAAAAATTTGCTGTTCCGAGAATGCACACACACACATTACAAGCACACCAAAATACATAATCCACACATACACACTTCACAGAATCCTACACTAAACTCTACGTACACTACTAGCTATCCACTTACCTTAACCCAACTCTAACCCTAAGGTCCCTAACTATCGCACACTCACCTTACCCACTCCCTAACCCTAAGGTCACTAACTAACACACAATTACCTTACCTGCTCCCTAACCCTAAGGTCCCTAACTAACACACACTCACCTTACCCACTCCCTAACCATAAGGTCCCTATCTATCGCACACTCACTTTACCCACTCTCTAACCCTAAGGTCCCTAACTATCGCAGTCTTACCTTACCCGCTCCCTAACCCTAAGGTCCCTAACTATCACACACTCACCTTACCTTGGTCCATTCACACATTTACCTTATCCCGGTCTGTCACCTTCACACCACAGTCAAGGAAATAGCGAAGTCACAGAAATGGCCCACCGAATACTTTCCCTAGAAAAATATTTGGTGTTTTGCAGCTTCGCTATTTCAAGCATTCGCTGAATTGGGTCAATATTATAACATTCAAAGTTTTAAGACACTGATGTTATAATATAGACCCACTTATTGATAGGGTTCCCTGTAGAAGCTCACCAATATCACCCAATACTGATGGACAATCAGCAGTTTTCATTAAAAAGCAGATTTTTTCAACATATCAGAAATCTTTTTTCACTTAACCTCTCACCCTGACTAGCGTCAGTGTTGGTGAGAGAAGTAATTTGTTTGATATGTAAGACAAGCCTTTTCCAGAAACATGTAACACATTGGGTTAGGTCTCTGTTGCTCATGTGCTGGTAAAGGCTTACATATCTACAGTGGATGCTTGCTTTAATACCAGTTATATTTAGGTGAAGGAGTTCAAAGAGTGTAGGGTTGTTATAAGCATGAAATTCTAAGCAGAGATCAACCAATGAGAGCTTATATGAGACTGAGAACAGTGACAGGACATTTAGTTCATTAGAGTAGTTAAGTGTTCTATGACCCAAGGTTTTTTTTTTTGTTAGGAAATATTGAGGGTCTTGAATTGTTTTAGGCACTAAGTGCTAAACATGTAGTAGGAGACATTATTTTAAAAGATCTGCCAAATGAAGGAGGAATAAAATGAGACTATATGAGGAGATATAATGAGGGTTAATCTTAGTTACATAGAAGGATATTATACCTACAACATAGACTTGTTAATCAAATGAGTGTTTGTTAGTGACATAGGTATCCAAGCCTTTAATGACTGGCTCAGATTTAAATAGAAATTCATCTATAAGTGGCTGCATGGTTTGGCAGGTTGATGCTCTGCTCTTCAGGTGGAATGGTAGTGGGTTTGAAATAGGGTACAGGTGTACTTTGGGTGGGAGTTTGTCATAATGGTTAAGGTGTTTACCTTACAGGTAGAAGGGTCAGGGTTTGATTCTCACATGTGGTAATCAGCTAGGGTTAAAATGGCCCACAAAGGCAGTTAGCCTAGTACTAAACTATGACCCTATGAACCTATATGGCATGTAGTAGTCATGCTAGATTAACCAAAGAAAACAATAGTGCATTTCTGGTATTGAGGATAAGTTCATAATTAAGACATAAAACATTTGTTTGGTTCATCCCCTGCTTAAAAGTTTCAGCATTAGAATGGGATTTAATAACTGCACCCAATTTGTTGTCATCAGCAAAATGGATTAGCCATAGCCTTTGATTGTAGCCTTCGTGTCACGCAATGTCAAAAAGGTGTTTGCTTAGAACACAACTCTGTAGGGCACCAGTGTTGATGAATCTCTGTTTAGAACAAAACCCTTGACCTTAATAATATGGGCTATATAGCTAAGTACTGGAGCCAAGCAAGTAGTCAACAAGAATTTGTATGATGGATAATACAACAAAGACAAAGACATAGCTGTGAAAGGCACTTATATTGAACAATAATTCTACACTTTATTGTTGTGCAACCATGAAAATTATATATATCTAGTTATTATATTGAGATATATAAATCTACATGCTGTGGAATTTCCTCACAAATGGAGTGAAACTCCGCCTTAAAATATATATTTTGTGATTCTCTGAAAGAAGCTTTCAGCAATATTTATTTGCAATTTTGCCTATTAGACATATTTCCTCTAATGGATCAATATGAATCCCCAAATTATGTCGTATCAGTGCCTAGGGGATGTAACCAGTACAGGCATAGGTTGAAGATTTTATGAAAGGTTTTTGCTAGTTGTGGATATAGCACTTCTCTGCAAATATCCACAGTTATTGTTAGGACTAATGGAGCTAACATTTTTTAATTTAGAAAAGTACTGAATCTACTTGTCCATAGTGATTTTAGCAAGGTTGTAGTGATGTTGAAGTAGAGGAAGATGGGACGTTAGGTTAAGTGAAGGTGAAAGATAGTTTCTCTGGTCAGAAAAGGGCTAAAATGAGATGTACGTTCAGTGTTTATTTGCATTTTTACTTTCTAAGCTTCCTATTACAGTTGAAGAAGGCCTTATGTTTGTCTTTTGAGCAAGTTGCAACCTGAAATACATGGCCAGTCCTGCATTATCTAATGTTAATTTTCAAATGCTTTCGTATCAATGCTAAGTCTTTTTATTATTATGAAGTAAAGATCTTTATGGATGGCCAGAAGATGTTCCTTTATATTATAGAGTCTGTTAAAGTAGGAGTTCTGCAATGTGGGTTTAGCTTCAAACTTGCCATTATGCTTGTATTAGGTATGTTCATATACCTCAATAAATCTATCAAGAGAGAATAAAATTTAGAAAAGGAGTCAGAATCTTCAGTTACTAGTTTGCTGGGGAG
The DNA here is from genome assembly GCF_019279795.1 of Protopterus annectens. Lineage (NCBI taxonomy): Eukaryota > Metazoa > Chordata > Ceratodontiformes > Protopteridae > Protopterus > Protopterus annectens. Next base: position 1,131,126,528 of record NC_056727.1, on the reverse strand, counting down.
CTGTACTATTTGTGGCTATCAACAAGACTGATAAATAGTAAACAAGTTGTTTTGGAGAAATCCCTGAATATAGAGTAGCTAGGGACAGCACAAAATGTTTTCAGGCAGAAAGTCACCATGAGATGGTCACATTTGTCTAGGGAGGGAATAGCAAGTGGGGTTATGCAACTGTAGGAAGTAATCCTAGGAAATGGACAGATACTGGGGACAGGACAATTTGGCCAAATATATTGCTATTTTGGAAATCCAGATATCTCTAGGCATATTTGTTGTTTGTAACATGTTTGCCATTTCATGGATGGATAATTGAAGTCATCAATAATAAAAATATTTGTTTTAATGTTTACCTTTTCTAACTGCTTGATGTATTCTGCATACCCTGAAGGGGTTCTAGATATGGTTCATTCATTAATTAGCTATGATGTGGTAATTAATTAGAAAGCTGATTCTGAGTGTTACAGCAGCTTCATCTTGTTGGGCTTGTATCATGTAGGCTCTGTCAAGGGATAATGAGAGTATGAATAAAAACAGATGCTCCACTGCGATAGCTCATATATCTCATCACATGAATACATGATAGGCATAATACCCTTAAAAATGAAGATATATTACTACACTGGAACCGGGTTTCAATAATTACACCACTGTTGATGTCGTCAAGGAATGGAAGGCCTCAAGTTTATAAATATAAATGATGTTTTCGTCTCCTAGCATTCAACAGTGCTACTTCAATGTTATTCAGATTTGAATGTGATATATCAAGACATCCATCAACTGAACTTCGCCTAAGTAACCTGTGGGGGAGTAGAAAGATTTTGGCCAATGCCAGGGGGATGAGAGATGCAGACCACTGATGGCAAAGCAAGGGTACTTTTGATCATTTCATCCATTTTAGACAACCACTGAATCCCCTTAAAATGATGCAGGTTTACTAACCAATGAATGAAGTCAATTATTTCATCCTTGAATTTAGGTACCATGCTTTGTGAGGGTAGAGTACTACTTAGTGTCAAGTCCTTCCTTTCTGAAGGTGAGAGCAGAGAGTGTATCATTGCCTCTGTATCTCACCCAGGGAACTCCAAAGACAGTTCATCCTGACATACGTGGAAAACTACATGTTGAAATTATATCTGAGGTGGGGCAGGAAAGTAAGGGCCCTAATAACATCCTTTACCCTAGTAGCAGAGCAGCAGGTGTCACTCTATTGTTTGCAAGCATGGTGAGGTTTGTGTCTATGTATCTTACAATGGAGTTACCAATAATTAAGACTTGTTTGGACTGTGGAGCACACTTATAGGATCTTAATGGTTAAGGCTTTCAGTCTGGATAACTGTCAGTATTAATGCATGTGGGTGGAGGTTTGGGTGAGGTGTTTGATGTGTTAGTGTTTTGGCTACAAGGCTGAGATAAGTTATTAGGATGTCTAGGATGTGTAGAAGGTTCAGGAATGGATTGTTATTAAATCTGTATATATATATATATATATATATATATATATATATATATATATATATATGACTGATATTTTGTTTATGTTGTAATGTGGTGTTGTGGTGCTTTTTACTGACCAGGAGCATGACAGAAACACTATCCTCCAGTTTAGATAAGTAAGTACCTCTCTAACACTGAATTATTCTCAAAGATGTGGGTCATCAGTAAACTCGAGGGAGCTTGTTAAACTACTTTAGAAAATGGAGCACTAACAGGCGAGGATAAAGGAGGCTAGGACTAATTAGTGCAAGCAACAATAGCTGAGGGCAAGCAATCTATGATTGCATTAGTCACAACAATAAGGTGGACCAATATTGAGTGAGACTATGTCTGAGGATCATTGACTGTGCTTGTCATATAGGTAGTCAGTTGTTACTGCAGTGCAGCCATTAATACTACAGAGTGCGTTAAAAGTATTGAAGTATATTTTATATGTTTATGAATTCTAGTTATGTCATTTCTACACTCTTGAGATAATTTCTGAGATTTTTTATATATTATTACCTTTGTATATATGTGTGATATTTAGGTTATGTTGTAATATGGTGTTGTATTGCTGCTTAGTTAACCAGCAGTATAATTCAATATTTTTGTGATTACAGTTAGGAAATGTAGTATAATCTTTCATTTTAATGTTTCATGCATTTTACTAATTAATGTTTTTCGAAGAACCACAGACATTGTTGAATCATTTTAAGAATTACAAGTGTGTATTTTAAATATAGGATCCATTTCATTGTTGTTCTGTATATTAATGTATCCATCCATCCACAGCCCCTTTTCCCATTTTTGCACATGGGTTTGGGGTGTCACTTCAACAGTGACAATCATCTAGAGCCATAGTTTACATCGCTGGGTGGCTAGCCCTGATGCAGTAGTTCTTTCACACTACACACTTATATGCACAGTCACACCTATGGCCGATTCAGAATGTCCAATCTACCTACTGCATGTTTTTGGCATATAGAAGGAAATCATTGCACCCGGAGGAAACTCAAGTGAGCACAGGATGGACATGTAGACTCTGCACAGAAGGCACCACAGCTGAGAATCAAACCAGGTTACCTCTTACTGTGAGGTGACAACACTATCAGCTGCAGAACTGTGCCACCCATGGTGTTCTTTTTTTTTTTTTTTTTTTTTTAAGGCCATCATTTTTGAAATGGAAAATTTTACAAAAAAGTTAAGTTCCTGTATACTCTTACAGTTCTGATGAAGTCTTTGTAAATTACGATGGATAAAAGTACTTAACTTGTGTATAAAGTATTGATTTTAATTAATAAATATCTACCTGGTTTGGATGTGACTGCTTCCTAGTGTTTCCTTCTGGTCATTGTGTCAGCCCACAGTGAGTTCTTGTCATTGATTCTTGGGCTAAGAGTTTGGTTGGGCATGGAGAAGTGCAGTATGTTGCAATGTTGCGTATCACAGCAATTAGTTAAAATGCATTTCTTTGTCATTATTTATGTATTTATTTGTTTTTTGTTTACAAGTAATCAAAAATTGTATGCTGTAATTGATTATCATGTGTGTGTGTGTGTGCGTGTGTGTGTGTGTGTGTGTGTGTATATATGTAGCTATGTATATATATATATATATATATATATATATATATATATATATATATATATATATATATATATATATATATATATATTCCTGATAACACATATCAAAGTAATATTTCTAAAACTTGTTTTATAGAGAACTGAACACATAAATGTTAGAAATGTATTGTACACCATTTTATCAAAGCTATCTGCCTATAATCATTGCATCAAAGCTGTAAAGGTATAATGGACACGCAGACACACACACACACACACACACACACACACACACACACACACACACACACACACACACACACACACTGGAAAAATGATACAAATCTCTATAATTACTAGCTGACATGTGGGCCAGAAAATGAAAAAAAAGAGACATTTATTTGAATCTTCCACTGAGGCTCAGTGTTACATTAAACCCTTTATTATTATTATTATTATTATTATTATTATTATTATTATTATTATTATTATTAGTGGGATGCTGAGACAGACACATATCTTAATGTTTGCACTGAACATATATACTTTAACATTTGTAAATGTTTTGAAATAAATCATAAACTTCAGGAGTAACAAAGAGAAGAAACAGTCAACGTTTAAGAAAATTAAACATAAACATACAATGGTTTGTTTATTTAATGATTTGTTTTTACTTTTTGCTGAAAGTGTTAGTCCAACTAGGTCAGTAACTACTACAATAAATCAAAAAGCCAAGGGCACTGCCGAGCATCAAAAATAGCAAGAGATGTACCCAGTGGTAAAATAACAAAGACTTTTAATTTGGTGAGTGCTCAGAGGAACCTCTAGTATTTGTTTTCTTTTTTGGTAAATGTCATAAGATCTTTTACATCCTCCTGAGCTGGGACCATGGTTTAACATCTTATTTGAAGAATGGTACACTCAGGAGTAGGGTACCCCCTTATGCTGTACAGCAGTGTCAGTTTTGTGAAATTTTCATATTCTGTATATAAAAGGTATGTTTCTCTTACATTAGTAGGAAAGTACAATAAAGGCAGAAGGAATTTTTTGAACATATAACATGGATACACAATCACACTTAGTACAGTTGTTTCTTTTGTCAGTTCTGAAAAGGGTTTCTCTTCAAAAAATAACACATACACTCTATGCAAATCAGGGCAATAGAAAATGAATACATTTCAATCAAAATCAAAATAATTTCTTATAGGTTCATAAGTTCTCACTAAGCTTATTGACAGGGTATCCTGTAGAAGCTTACCAATGTCAGCCATTATTGATGGACAATCAACAGTTTCCATTAAAATCAGATTTTTTTCCCACATATCACAATTTATTTTATCACTTAACCTCTCCCCCAGATTAGCGTCAATGTTGGTGAGAGAAGTAGTCTGTTTTATATGTAAGGCAAGCCATTTCCAGAAACATGTAATACATTGAGTTAGGTCTCTGTTGCTCATGTGCTGGTAAAGGCTTGCATATCTACAGTGGATGCTTGCTTTACTACCAGTTATATTTAGGTGAAGGAGTTCATAGAGTGTAGGGTTGCTCTTAGCATGAAATTCAAAGCAGAGATCAACCACTGAGAGCCTATATGAGACTGAGTAGAGTGATAAGGCATTTTGTTCATTAGAATAGTTAAGGGTTCTATGACCCAAGTTTTTTTTTTTTTTTTTAGGAAATGTTGTTTTAGGCACTAAGTGCTGAACATGCAGTAGGAGACATTATTTTAAAAGATGTGCCAAATGAGGGAGGAATAAAATGGGACTATAAATTCTTTGGATCTTGAAGTGAATAATGAGAGTTAATCTCAGCTAAGCAGAAGGATATTATACCCTCAACATAGACTTGTTAGTCAGTTGAGTATTTGTTACTGACATAGGTACCTGAGCCTCTAATGACTGCATCAGATTTAAATATAATGTCATCTATAAGTGGCTGTGTGGCTTGGCGGGATGATGCACTGACCTTCAGGTGCAATGGTACTGGGTTCAAAATAGGGCACAGGTGTACTTTGGGTGAGAGGTTGGCATAACAGTTAAGATGTTTACCTTATAGACACAAGGTGCAGGGTTTGAGTCTCACATGAGGTAATTGGCTAGGCTTAAAATGGCCACAAGGGCAGTTAGCCTAGTGCTAATCTAGGAACCTATAAGGCATGTAGTAGTCATGCTAGGTTAACCAGACAATACTATGCTGCATTTATTGTGTTGAGGGTAGGTCCATAATTAAATTAGCAAGCATTTGTTTGGTTCATCCCTTGCTTGACAATTTCAGTATTAGAATGGGATTTAATAACTGCACCCAGTTTGCTGTCATCAGCAAAATGGGTTAACCATAGCCTCTGATATTAGGTTTCTTGTCAGAGAAGTATATGTCAAAAAGGTGGTTGCTCAGAACACAACTCTGTAAGGCACCAGTGTTGATGAATCTCTGTACAGAACAAAACCATTGACCTTAATAATATGGGTTATATAGCCAAGTAGTGGAGCCCAGCAAGTAGTCACCAACAATTAGGTGATTGATAATACCACAAAGACATATTTGTGAAAGGCACTTATATGGAACAATAATTCAGCACTTTATTGTTCTCCAACCATGGAATTTGTATATGAGTGTATATTATTTTGTCAAAAGATGTGTTAAGCCAACACATCTTCATCGATAAGTAAACAGCGAACTCTGTAATTGCCAAACGGACAAATCAGTGACTTTTTTTTCCCAGGGGAAAAAGCGCTTGGCCTAATAAACAAAAAATAAATGTTTAAACTCTACATAGTGAGGGACTGTTTACTAGCCAGGAGCATGACAGAAACACTATCCTCCAGTTTAGATAAGTAAGTTCCTCTCTCACTGAATTATTCTCAAAGATGCGGATCATCAGTAAACATGAGGGAGTTTGTTAAACTACTTTAGAAAACTAAGTGCTAATAGGCTATCTAAGGATGAAGTAAAGTAGGCCAGGACTAATTAGTGCAAACAATGACAGCTAAGGACCAGCAATCTATAATTACACTAGTCACAAAATAAGGTGGACCACTAATGAGGAAGACTTTGTCTGAGGATCATTGACTGTGCCTGTCAAACAGGTAGTCAATTGTTATTGCTGTTCAGTCTTTAATACTACAGAGTGCTTTAATATTTTTGAAGTATCTTTTATATGTTTACTGATTCTAGTTATGTCATTTTTATACTCAGGATCACTTCTGGGATATTTTATATATTATTACCTTTGTATATATGTGTGATATTTAGGTTATGTTGTAATATGGTATTGTGGTGCTGTTTAGTTAACAAACAGTATAATTCAAATTTTTTGTGATTCCAGTTAGGAAGTGTAGTATCATTTTTTTTATTTTAATGTTTTATGCATTTTAGTTTACTGATCAATGTTTTTCAAAGAACCACAGACATTGTTGAATCATTTTAAGAATTACAAGTGTGTATTTTAAATGTAGGATCCATTTCATTGTTGCTCTGTATAATAATGTATCCATCCATCCACAGCCCCTTTTCCCATTTTTGCACATGTGTTTGGGGTGTCACTTCAACAGTGGAAATCATCTACAGCCATAGTTTACATCACTGGGTGGCTAGCCCCGATGCAGTTGATCTTTCACATTACACACATATGTACACTCACACCTATGGCCGATTTAGAGTGTCCAGTCCACATACTGCATGTCTTTGCTATGTGGAAGGAAACCGGAGCACCCAGAGGAAACCAAAGTGAACACAGGGTGGACATGTAGACTCCATACAAAAGGCACCCCAGCTGGGAATCAAATCAGGGAATCTCTTGTTGTGAGGTGACAACACTATTAGCTGTGCTACTGTGCCACCCATGATGCTCTATGTTTTTAAGGACATAATTTTTGAATTACAAAATTTTACAAAAAAGGAAGTTCCCACATACTTTTATAGTTCTAATAAAGTCTTTTAAATTAAGATGGATGAAAGTGCTTAACTTGTGTGTCCAGTACTGATTTTAATTAATAAACATGTATTTGGTTAGCATTAGTGTCTCCTTCTGGTTATTATGTCAGCCCACATTGAGCTCTAGTTTCTGATTCTTGGGCTAAAAGTTTGGGTGGGCATGGGACAGTGCAGTACTTTGCAATGCTGCTTATCACAGCAATGAGTTGAAATGCATTTCTTTGTCATTATTTATGTATTTGCTTGTTCTTTTGATTACAAGTAATCAAAAATTGTATGCAATCTTAGAAGGTGCTGTAATTGATTATCACATGTGTGTGTGTGTGTGTGTGTGTGTGTGTGTGTGTGTGTGTGTGTATTATATATATATATATATATATATATATATATATATATATATATATATATATATATATTTATTAATATTGGTCTAATTGCTTGTTTGCCGACATCTGTTTAATTCACCATAATTGGTCAATATATGCAGATGGTAGACTGATGTGTGAGATCACCAATCCCTGGGTAGGCGAATATTCCCTTTTCCCAGGGTCAGTGCAATCATGGAGTTAATATGTATCAAAGCAAGGGGAATTATGTTACTTTTTCCTTTCCTGGCACATACTTGCCAGCATGTAGACATTCAGTTTGTCGACCTTTTGTGATCGACATTATGGAGGTCAACGTATGGGCTACTTAATCAAAGTGAGTAGACCCATATATAAGGATAGATAGATGCCAAAGAACAGGAATTCTCTTTTAGATAATTGGTTCACCCATCAACTGAACAAAAGTAAACCAAAAACAAAAGAGGATGAACCAAACCTGCCCTTGTGGGCCGAGCTATTAATGACAAAGTTTCTATGAAGCCAGTTTTACAGGCTAGGGGACTGCCCAGATAACTACTTTTTTTTTTTTTTTTTTTTTTTTACTGTTCTATTACATTTTAAATTGTTCACATTTGTATGTAATATGTTTATGTTTCTGAATGTTTAGTGCCTAGAAGATCATTTTTAAACTGATTATAGATATGCTTTTGTATATGTCTTTAAACAAGGACTGCACTTATTACTCCATGTAATTGAACAAATGATTTTATTGGTTGTTTTTAGCTTAAAAGTAAGGCGTTGCATTTTTTGTGTGTCTGATGAAGCAGCTTGATGTGCTGCAAAACCACTTATTAAATGGAATTCTTTTTTATTTTCTGCCTGCTGTGGTTTGGTTCATCTTCTTTTGTTTTTGGTTAAGGATAGATAGATAGACAGCCAGACAAATGTGTGTTGTTAACTCGGTGGTCCTTCATTCTACTTTTGAATAAGCCCAGAGTGTTTTGTTATGTTACTTTAAAAAAAAAAAAAAAAAACAGTGTAAGAAACTCCTCTGTGTGGAAGATTTTCAGTACATATATTTCTAGTTAATCACTGTATATTAATCAGATCAGACAATAGTAGTAGAAGTAGCGAACTTAAACTCACCTTAAGTCAAAACAAAACAAAAAATAATAATAGAAAATATATAATTGCACAGCATTACTAAGTATTCGAAAGTAATCCAAGCAAGGCAGGCAGTCTGTTTCCAGTCGAAAATCCTTTAAGTACAAAGACACTTTTTATCAGGCATGGGAATGGTTTATTGTGCTGTAAAACAAAGTGTTATTGGTACACATGTTAAATTCACATCCCTTCCCCCATCAGTGTGACATTCAAGCTGGTCCTGCCCTACTTAGTAGCTGTTATAATAATATATAACCCTTATGTACTTTAAATAAAATTTATAATGATGTGGTACCTCTTATTTAACCATATTATTAAGTAGATTATTAAGTCTGTGATTTTATCCAAGGCAATATACTACATGGCTGGAAATATATCAACCTTAGTTCATTTGGCAATCAAAAAATATATATAAATATATACATATACATTTTGCATGTAAAAATCAATTTCTATTTTCATAACCTATTGTTAACAAAGATTGCTTTCGTCCTTCTAGACTTCTTCAGGTCTGTGTACAAAAACCTTAAAAACAATCTATAAAAATATATACAATTGTATAATTAGTTAGTATTGTTATTACACATCATTTTGAATAAAGTGGAAAAAATAACAAGAAAAAAATAAAAATAAGAAAAAAATGTATGTATGATCTTCTTCTTCTTTCGGCTGCTCCCATCAGGGGTCGCCACAGCAGATCAACTGTTTCCATCTCTTCCTGTCCTCTGCATCTTGCTCTGTCACACCAACAACCTGCATGTCCTCTCTCACCACATCCATAAACCTTATCTTAGGCCTTCTTCTTTTCCTGTTACATGGCAGCTTCTTCCTTAGCATCTTTTTCCCAATATACTCTGCATCCCTCCTCAACACATGTCCAAACCAACGTAATCTTGCCTCTCTGGCTTTGTCTCCAAACCTTCCAACCTGGGCTGACCCAATAATATACTTATTCTTAATCCTGTCCATCCTCATTTGCACAACCAGTGCAAATCTTAACATCTTCAACTCTGTCACGTCAAGCTCTGACTCCTGCCTTTTTGTCAGTGCCACTGTCTCCAACCCATATAACATAGCTGGTCTCACTACCGTCTTGTTGACCTTCCCTTTCACTCTTACTGGTACTCATCTGTCACAAATCATTCCTGACACTCTTCTCCACCCACTCCATCCTGCCTGTACTCTCTTCTTCACCTCTCTTCCACACTCACCATTACTCTGAACTGTTGATCCCAAGTATTTAAACTCATCCACCTTTGCCACCTCTACTCCCTGCATCCTCAACATTCATATATCCTCCCTCTCATTCACACACATATATTCTGTCTTAGTCCTGCTGACCTTCATTCCTCTTCTCTCTAGAGCATATCTCCACCTCTCCAGGGTCTCCTCCACCTGTTCTCTACACTCACTACAGATCACAATGTCATCTGCAAACATCATAGTCCACGGGGACTCCTGTCTGATCTCATCTGTCAACCTGCCCATCACCATTACAAATAAGAAAGGGCTCAGAGCTGAACCTTGATGTAATCCCACCTCCACCTTAAACTCATCCGTCACTCCCACCGCAGACCTCACCGCTGTCACACTACCCTCATACATATCCTGTACCATTCTTACATACTTCTCTGACACTCCCGACTTCCTCATACAACACCACAACTCCTCTCTAGGCACTCTGTCATATGCTTTCTCTAAATCCACAAAAACATGTATGTATGTTGATGGAAACAAAATATACACTTACATTTCAACTGATTTAAAATGGTATTTAAAACCTCTTTGTAGAATAAAATAAAATAAAATACAATTAGTCATGTAAACGATGTGGCAATTTTCTAAGTTCCAGTGCACTTTAAAATTGAACAGTAGTAGTTTAGTCCAGGCTTCCTAAAAGAGTTCAGCTTTAATTGCCACATGAGTTCATGTTTCTCCAGAATATTCAGGAAGTCTCCTCCAAGATCACCCATGTCTATGCGATCAAGGATCTGGAACTTAAAACCTGTGTGTCTTTTATGAAGAGAAAGGTGTTTGGCTAGTGCATTATTTTTATATCCAGAACAGATTTCTGACAGATGACATGAAATCCTATGCTTGAGTTTATTTACAGTCTTGCCCACATAGAATGCATCACATTCATTGCACTGAGCCCTGTAAATTACTTTTGTAGTGTTACAGTCACCCCCTGCACTGGTTTTAATGATCTTCTTTAAATAAGGGCAATAAAAACTATCATCTTGCTGTATAAATATAGAAAATGTACAATTAGTTTCACATCTTTTAGTGTTTCTCTCATATGGTCTAGGTTTAAATTCAACAAAACTTTTAATGTTTCTGGCCTTCCTATAAACAAATGATGGGGCTTCATCTAAGATGTTAATCAGAAAAGGGTTTCCTGTGACAATGTCCCAGTTTTCTTCAATAATATTTTTGATACTGTGATAATCCAAAGTGTATGTCAGGATGCAGCTATTTTTGCATTTGTTATTCTCTGTGGAATTACTTAACATTTTTCTACTGGGGAAGTTGAGTGAAGGTGCTTCAGTCCTTTTCAGTTCTATAATGGGTTCTAGGATGTTGTTTAACATCTGACTTTCATAGCCTCTCACTAGAAAATCATTCTCAAAGTTGTTCAGGTTTATTATTTAGGTTTAGGTTATGTTACTTTAGTTGTTTGTAGATTTGTGAGCTACAGAGGAATGCTGCTAATTTGGTGCATCATATGCTTTAGTAACTGGCAGTGGTGAACCTAAGTTTATCTAGTAGTGCAACATGACTAATTTTATTAATGGTCAGGTGCATTTTTTCTGTATTTGAGTTTGAGTACAGATAAAACTGTGGAAAACCATATTCCAATTTTAGGATTAGCACATTTTGGTGGTACTCATGCATGCTGCAGGAATAAAGAGATGTGGGGCAGGATTCACGAAGCCTCCATGTAAGAGTTACAAGGCTTACATGGAGGCTGCAGTTAAATGGTGTGACGTCAGCATGCCATGCATATGCATGAGGGCATGCTGAATCACACCTAAGGCTAACACGGTCCGTGTAAGACAGTAGGGGGTGTGTCCATAGGGCTAGCCCTGCAAACGGACACGCCCCAGAAGAGTAAAAGTCCCGAAAGTAAACCCCACGACAGAGTCCATGTAAATGTGAATAAACACAACACAACACATGCCCCCACAGACTATGAACATAAAATGTAGAAAGGAACATCTTATATATTTTTTTATAAGTTGTAAAGATGTTTGCCCATGAGTGCGCTCGTTTGCGCGGGCGTTCCTGTTGCTTAGCCACAGTTAGCAGTCAGTGGAAAAGAATATAAGAACTAAATATGCAAAGTAAACCAAGAAGCAATAGTGTAGTGGTGGAGACGTCGGCTGAAGAGGAGGCAGTCATGGTTCGAGCCCCCACAACATCAATTTTTATTTTAAGTGAAATAAGCACGAAACAAGTCCCTGACATATATGTACACATATAAAATTATATTTTATGTAAAATGTAATGAAATGGGCCATGTATTTTGAAGAAATGTGAGATAAAAAAAATGTCAGAAGAGCCTATAGCTGAGCTACACTCTAACAAGTTGAGGATATCTGCTTGTAGGTGAGCAGTGTTTTAACAGGTGTAAAATGAGTGTCCGTAGGTGAGCAGTGTTTTAACAGGTGTAAAATGAGTGTCCATAGGTGAGGAGTGTTTTAACAGGTGTAAAATGAGTGCCCGTAGGTGAGCAGTGTTTTAACAGGTGTAAAATGAGTGCTCGTAGGTGAGCAGTGGTTTAATAGGTGTAAAATGAGTGCCCGGGGTTGAGCAGCATTTTAACATGCTGAAACTGTGTGCCCGTAGCTGAGCTGAGCGTAATATGCGTGCTGGCAGCCAAACGACGCGTAAACCAGCGTGATCCGTTTGCGCGGAGCTGCGCACTGCACCAACAAGCTAACCGACGGGCAACGTTGAGCAAGCTGTATCAAAACTGCCCTTACACAGACACACCTCCTAGCCTGTGTAGACAGTCATAAAATATAAAAAGCAATGGCCAGATTCAAACCCAGGATACCATGCACCATAGTCAAAGTACTGAACCACTAAGCCATGACAGTGGCACTCAAAAATGCAGTAATAGCATATATATAGGAATGAATAGAAAGAGGAGCATGACAAAGCAGGTTTTGTGAAGCTGATACAATTCCAAAATGGCCAATCACAGATAAATGCGGGAAAAATGACATATATAAGCCCCATAGGCTGGAATACACAGCATAACCGATTGTGGAACCGACTTCCAGCCAGGATGTCAGGTGTAGGAGAGGGTAGTTGTTTCTGAGCACAGAGGTGGGGGGGTTGAGGAGTCCAAATATATGGTTTGGCTCCTCGTCCATGATCATGAGGCCCAACTCATGCAGGGCCAGGTCCTGTGGGGAGCATATAGGGCTGAGGCGTGGGACCGGTTGGCACATGATCTCACCAGTGCCAAAGGAATACCAAGGACTGGTGAACAGATCCGTCACCACCATGTGGACCTGAAGAGACGGAAGCAGGACCAACTGAACCATTGGATGCAGGAGGCCCAGCAAATGCCCAATGCCCCACTACTGAGTAAGTTACATGTAATTATTTATGTAAGAAATTAACCTAGCTGATATTATGGAGATGTGTATTCCAATATTACTTCATTTATATTACAGCTGCAGGTGTCCGTTCCATGAACCGTCGAGCCTATGCCGATAGGCTGGTGTGGTTGCATCACCAGGCAGGTCAGTAATTCTCTCCCTGTAACTGTAAAAAAATATATAAGTATGACAGTTAGCAAAAGAGTGCAGTGTAGTCACTAATTAATAAAATGTACAAGTAACAGTGTAAGAGAGTTTGCAAGTATTGCTTGATTACAAAAGTGTAATGCAGCCTGTAATCCAAACATAAAAATGAAACAAATCTGAAATAAAGATGTCCCACCCGTAATATAATAGTACATAACCTGCAGCAGGCTGAAAAGTACAGCTGCAGAAGCTGAGTAAAACATGTGTGAAATATATCCCTGTTGAAATTCTGAAACATGACATAAGTGAGACTGTTGGAAAGGATTGTTATAACTAAAAGTAAAACATGTCAATAAAGCCTAGAATTAAGTACCATCCTGAATTGTAAAAATAAAACAAGTGATGGAGTGTGAGAAAGAGGTATGAATCCACCAATAAAGTGGTAATAACTCCTGAATAAAGTATACTGCAGTCAGTACAGAATGAAATTAATGTGACAGGCAGAACCAAACAGCAACATGTGTTGAAAAAAGTACTGAAGCTGGAATGTGTGTCCCAAAATCTGGATATGTTGCTCTCAGTTTGCAATATGCAGATAGTATGGTTGTCTGAAATACCAAACATCCACAGTTGTCTATAGCCATATAAAGCAAATGTAGCAGGATGATGTAGCTGAACAGAGCCAGATATGAATGTGTATGAATAAATATGAAATGTATATTGATGTAGCAGTAACATTCCTATCACCAACCTGAATTAGTTATCACATAGGAAACTGTAGTCAGACCTGTAGTGTGCATATATCTGCAGCTAGTAGAAATGTACAGCATATGTATAGGTATTTGAAGTTGTTAATAAAATATTCCTTCACCCTACCTTATAACCACAAATAATCCATTCCACATCAAATGGGTATGTGCATTCACAATTAACACCCCTGGACATTTCATTTGTTGGTTCATACATATTTGCATGTACATTGATGCATGTGCCCTGTTCATACATCCAAACCTGATGCCCTGTTGCCATCAATCAACCCTGCATGTTGTTGGATTGTGTATTGCTGTTCAAATTATGCATGTGTTTTGCTTGCTGTTGTTGGATTGTGTATTGCTGTTCAAATTATGCATGTGTTTTGCTTGCTGTTCACTGGCTTGAATTTATGGGTGTTTGGTTAATGGGAATACTAATGCATGATGTTACAACTAATTGTGAATGGTATTGTACGTTACTAACCCAAACTGTCATAACATAATGCAAAACATAGGACGACAGGGAAGGCGGGTTCCAGCGGACCCACCTCTCCTACCTCAGCTGGCGAGTGCACCTGGCAGTAGTGCCCAGGCCGGACTCTCCTCCGGTGGCCCTGTGCCACCTGTGGGTGGAAGCGCTGCAGGGGTCTGCAAACATGGCCAGAGGAGAACATCCACTCACCCTCTGTAGTGTCCGGACTGTGGTGCGTAGGGAGATCTGGCATGCTGTGCTTGGGCCCCTATGCCAGCTTGAGGCATGGGTGGCACAACTCATGGGCGTGCCTGCTGCCCGGCCTACACAGCCCCCAGCACAGCCCCGTCCTGGGCAGTGAAGGCACAGTGGCAACTGCCAATGGGTGGGGGATCTCAGTTCCACTGTTGCCATCTGTGGGCTCATGGGCTCGAGATATCCAAACATCCATCCCCGTCAGTTGTGTAACCCCCCCACATGTCATACACCACCCCTATATGTGTCTTGTTTGTCTTGTCTGTTAACCTCCCCTACCTATCTCCCCAGCTATACCGACTTCCTGTACCTGACATACCACTCTCACCTGAAAAAAAAAAAAGGGCACTCTGTACCCACAAAAAAAGTTATGCCCCATACATAGCTGCCCATTTTGCACACATGTCTGCTGGACATGTAAACTGGCAATTACAATTGGCTGTACAACAATATTGTTGTCCTCACACCTCTCTCAGGGGTGGAAGGTTTCAAATTTCACACCAAATTACAAACATATGCACAGCTGTTGCTGGCGAAGAAACTGGCAGCTATGGGCCTTTCCTACATCCCTCCTGCAAAACCCAAGCTTGTTTTCCTACTGTCCTACCCTCTTTATGCCCCCTTTTTCACCACTTTCCTATCTCCCCATTTTCTTTTTTTTAAAAGAAAATAGCGCGGGTGTGCGCGACAGTAAGCACTTTTAAGCAGTAGTAAGCGGGTGTGCGCGAAGCTAAGCAGTGCGCATGCGTGAGCTCCGCGCAAACCAGTGCTAACCTGCTTACAACTGCTTAAAAGTGCCTTAGTCACCCTGAATGACAAGGCCTGTAGTTTACTCAGCAGCAAAATAAAATACCTCCCTTAGTCTCAAACCCAGGACCTTGGAAACACTAGTCTGCATGACTTACCACTAAGCCATGACTGCTATACAAGAACATTGTGCTGAAAGAAATATATCATAAAATAGTAGGAATTAATGTAAAGGGAATATAGCAAGTCTAGTACACAAAGCGAAAGCATGTCATGTATATTTACTGTCAAATCTAGTGGATTTGTAAAATAGTACTGTGTGCTGAGAAACAGTCATGCTAGTTGGTAGCTACTAGGTAATAATGTCACAGTAGCATCTGGCAAGCCACACACATACTCAGAACAGGATAAACACTGCCATAGTTGAATAGTTAAGAGATCAGACATAGCAACTGTGACTGAGTTACAGGGATGTCTCTGATGTGAAAACAAATGTAAACTGTGCCCCACTGACACCCTGTCAAATGTACTAACAGTAGGCAGAAAGGTGTAACTACACATGCAATGGTAACTATGACTGACTGAAGGTATGCACCACCTGCACGGCACAAATGGTGTACTAATACATATGCTTGAAATAACCCACAGTCACAACTGCAGAGTATCAGAATATGTCATTGGAGTAACCCACTGCTATGTACCATTCCATGACGCTGATAAAAGATGCACCAGAGACTATCTGAGGCCTGCTCAGCAGCATGATGAAATACCCCTGTAAGTGTCAAGGCCCACATCATGGCCAGAGCACACTGCATGCAGTAACACCCTACCACAACAAACACATAGGGAATTGCTGGCTAAACAGATTTAGCAAGCATTACAAGCTGTGAATGTAAATGGAAAATAGGAAGGCCATAGCAACATATTACAGGAAAGACACATAGCAGGCATACAACGAGTGAATGTAAAGGCCAAATAATGAAGCCATAGCAACAGATTGCAAGAGCCACTGCTATATACCAGTTACACCACAATCCCCACAGGAAAGCACACACACCCATATGCACAGTATTGCTAGTCGTAGGTGTTAGTTTACATACACACGGAGAACATGACACTGGAGGAAGGAATACTCCGCTTACAGAACAACATGCATTGCAGTGTCTACAACACAGCCTGAAATATGAGAGACATACCAACCCTTACACTCACAGAACAGTGTCCACAGCAAACCAGCATGGTCCCCACCCTGATAATCTGAAAGGGCTATGCCTACCTAACAGGTCTTTTTATAGCACAGTCCTGTAATCACAGTGAGAACTGCAATCACTGCACAACAGGCTGCATGCAATTAGTAAATGCTAGCTAACAATTGGTGCAGAGGCCATCACATGGACATGTGCAGATACCTACAAAAGCATCCTGTACTCCCAGTCCACACATGCAATACTGTCATTGCACCCGCTGGAGGTAGAGAGAGAGAGGGAGAGAGAGAGAGAGAGAGAGAGAGAAAAAGAAAGCAAGAAAGAGAAAGAAAAAAAAAACCTGAAACAACAAAGCAAAGAGGCTGACAGCAGGCCAAGCAACTGCAAGCCTACACAAACAGCTGCAACAAACACAGGTAATATAAAGTGCTACTATAATACTCTACATACTGTGAACCCTCCAGATGTGTTATTGGTCTGTATCTATGTATATGAAGATGTGCATAGGGCCGGGGACATACTGAAACTGTCACTGAAGGCTCCACATACATATGTATGTGACGGTAGCTATGTGCACATAGCAATGTAGGTTGTAGTGCAATGTACAAGTAGGTTGTACAGTAATGGATGTTCAGCAGTACGTTACTGTGTGTATACATATGTGGAACTAAAAAGGAGTATATATATATATATATATATATATATATATATATATATATATATATATATATAGGTCTACTTCTTTTGACCTAACTCCCATTTGCCTGACACCCATTTGCCTGAGACCAAATGACTGAAATTTCATTTGCGTGACAATTCATTTCCCTGACACTTCATTTGACTGACAAGTATTATTAGCAAGAAAATGGAATATGCCCCCTTCCCCACTGTAGTCCGACCCTGGAGTTAGAATATATAGTTAGGGGGGGTGGGGGGCACACAAGGGGGTGGGGTGTGAAGCCCCCCACTTACTTTTCTTTTACTAAGCAATATTACATGAAAAGTTAACAATATCATATGAAATGAAGTGGGGGGCTTTGCCCCCCACATCCCCCAATTTGGGGGGCTGTGCCCCCCACACCCCCCTAACTATATATTCTAACTCCAGGGTTGCACTACAGTGGGGAAGCGGGCATATTCCATTTTCTTGCTAATAATACTTGTCAGTCAAATGAAGTGTCAGGCAAATAAAGTGTCAGGCAAATGAAATTTCAGTCAACTGGGGTCAGGGAAATGAGTGTCAGGCAAATGAAAGTTAGGTCAAAAGAAGTATATATATATATATATATATATATATATATCTATATATATATATATATATATATATATATATATATATATATACATGTATAACATGTGTATGTATATATGTATGTATATATATATATATATATATATATATATATATATATATATATAATATCCATATGTGTATACATAGATAGAGAGGGATGTAGAAATACATAGACATATATAGTTTCACAGTGTTATAGTTTAGTACTAGGCTATCTGCAGACAGTGTATAGAATAGATTTAGAAACTTGCGCCTCTGTATAGTAGTGACACAGTGAAGACCCCCCTACATAATAGCATTAGTTTACTGTGCTTCTGTCTAGTAGTGACACAGAGAAGACCCCTGCTGTAAACCTATGATCTCCCATCCACTTGTCAAGAATGCACATGAAGAGTGTCAGTGAGGGTCTCTGCCTAACATGAACTGGGATCCTGTTCCACAGTATGGGAAGCCTCTTAGTGATGGATCTGTCCCTACAGTATGTCCTATTCATATGTGTGCTGAGGTTTAAATCTATAGCTGTCGTGCTTCTGATGGATTTGGATTGTATGAGGTGGAACATGTCCATCACTACCAGATTGGACATGGCCTACTACATCAGGCACAGATCACCCCTACACAGGCAGTATGCTATGGAATAGAGCATGAGTTACGTTAGTCTGGCAGCATATGACAGTTGTTGCTGACCCTTGATCCTCCTGATGATGTACTTATGGGGTCCCCCTAGCTGTTGCAAGTGCTGGGTGAGGTACATACCAAATGGGGCATAGTACATAGTCATGGGCCTGATAAGGGAGGAGTATAGGGGTACAATGACCCCTTTTGATGTGGATGTGAATCCCTTCATGATAAGGTGGGCAGGGTAGGAAGTCCATCCAACCACTTTGGCAACGTAGGTGTCAAATGAGAGGTCAGCATTGAACAGTGTCACCAGGTCTCCGATGACTTTGTCTGTACTCAGTGGGTTATTGTCTATGTGATAATATGTAGGTACCTTGTCCGTCCAAAAGGGTATGAGTATACATTACATGGCATGCAGTGTAAGGTCATGACTCCGGTACCAGTTGTTGGTGTCCGTGAGGCCTGTCAGTAGGATGTATGTGTCAGCAGGTGTATCGCCTATGGCACCTAGTATGCAGTCATCTTTGAACATTGTCAACCACTACCCTCTCATGTCTGCTTCCACATCTGAGAATGATATGCCGAACATGAGCAGTCCCAGGACAGAGCCCATCGGGACACCACATGTGACTGGCTCTGAGTCTGACATGGCACCAGTGAGTTTGATTGTAGGGTTTCTATCCATTAGCTGGTTTGCAACCCATCATGTGACATATGGATTTACATTTCAGCTGTTGATCATGTCTATGATGCCAGAGTGCGGTATTGTGTCAAATGCCGTAGGCAAGTCCAGGTAGGCTGTATGGAACACTGTGCCCTCAGCAATGGCTCTAGTGACTAATTTGAAAAGGTCAACCAGGTTCATAAGGCAGGATCTGCCCTCTACAAAGCCAAACTGGGTGGGATCAAGTTTCTAAGTCCCCACTGTCTCTGTGTATGGGTACCATAATGATCCTTTCCATAGTGTTGCAGACCAGGCTGGTTAAGCTTATGGGGCGGTAGTTACCAGGGTCTGTAGAGGTGCCTCCTTTGTGGAGTGGGACTACTGTTGCTGTATGCCAGTGTCCAGGTACATATACTGTAGTAAGGTTATGGCTGAATAGCATGTAATGTGCATGTGTAGCTCCTCTTGCAGTTCACGTAGCATGCAACCTTTAATACCATTGGGTCCCATTGATGCTGTGTTTACAGCTCCGCTGAGGGTGGTTCCCATCTGGACAACTGAGATGACAGGGAGGTTACAGTCAGCTGGGATAAGTAATTCCACATGTGGGGGTGAGGGAGGGAAGAAACCTGCACTGAACCTGTCTGCCCGACTGTTGGCATTATCTGTGTGTTCAATGTAGCGTTTGTCACTGTGAACTAACTGTGAACACAAGTGAGAGTTCCCACCCAGGTGTGTAACATAGCAGAGGAAGGCCTTGTGGTTATCTGTAGTGACCATAGCGATGTCCCTCTCATTGTTGGCCTTGCATGTTTGTACAACAAAACATAACTTTCTACTACTGCTGATCAGAGATGCTGTAGCTCTATGGAAGTATTCTCTGCCGTGCAGTAGCTACCTTCTGTTGTTACACAATTTGTTCAATGCTGGGGTCCACCAGACAGGATGCCTGCCCTTGGTGGAGAGGGTCATGGTTTCATTTGTGATTGCATGATCCATGCATTCTTGGAGATGTCTGTAGAAAGAATATGTGAAGGTGTCTGCATTGTGGGAAGTGGATTACACTGGCCCAGTGGGCATTAAGGATACCAACTCAGTTATAAGAAGTCTAAAGTTGGCATGTGAGAGGTTTCCCACTGTAGTCTTTTGTGTTGTGGGGGAGGTGGGATATGTATATCCAGGGGGATTAGTCTGTGGTCATATGTGACTAGTGAGGGGTATACTTCCAGTGTGTAGCACATTGTCCCCATGTTTGTGATGATCATGTCTAGTATATTATCTCCTGTTGTGGGAGAGGTGACTAGCTGTTCCATTGCATTTGACATAGTGAATTCCAGGAACCTTTGGGCTAGGGTGTTTGGGGTAGAATAATGCACACAGTGTATGTTAGGGTAGTTGCAGTATCCCAATATGATGGTGTGTGGTGGGACATTCATATCCTCCAATGTCTACAGGAAGGCTGACTGTGGTCCCTGAGATTGGGAGGGTGGTCTGTAACATGCTACCAGTTGTATAGCAGGTTTGCTTACGGTTATCTGCACCTGGATGGTCTGTGATACTTCATGTGTTGCCACTAACCTGGAGGTGTGTGTGTCCTCCATGAATATGGACACACCCCCTCCCTTTTTGTTTTGTCCTGAGTCCTGGGGCCAAAACGCATGATACGGGGTATAGCCTGGTACCACTGGTGTGCTCTCAGGAGCCCTGAACCAGGTTCTCACTTACTGCACAGACATTGAGATTGGTAGAATATGTACGTACAGATATATGTAATACACACATACATATATAGATATCTGTAGAGACTTATACATACACAGATAGATCTGACTGACAACAGATATGTCTGTATATGACTATCTCTCACTCTCTGTCCCACTCCCTCACACTCACACTCACCCTGTGTCTCTCTCTCTCTCTCTCCCCCTCTCTCCCCACATCTATATGTATATATATACATATTATATATACATATATACAAACAGATATATATCCATATACAGATATAAATATATCAATATATATATACATATATAGACTGTGTGAGGCACATGTGTGCAGATGTCTTGCAACAGGTGCCTGGTGTCACAGGCATGGAGTGAACACCAGTGTGGATACTGGAGTACCATACCCCATTCAAAAACACTGACACCAGTAACCACCACATATGTACATGCCTGCCCACCACTGCATGTGTCAGGGGGGGACAGGGTCAACAAGTGTACAATCAGCTCCACATCAATATACACAGTGGTACACTAGCATGTAATACCTGTACATGGAATGTGTCAGCGGACATGGTGTGTCAGCTATGGACATGTAGGTCACTGTACCCCTCCACACCCCACAATGTCCTACACAGTATGTACCTCCCATGACAGCTACAGATATGGAGAAGGACACAGACATATGCAAGTAACTGTGTCAATGCACTCAAACACCGCAGAGCGCACAGAGACTACCTACATAGAGGTTACCACTGCTGGATATACATAGTTTGGTCACACCCATGACAGTTGTCTAACAACCATGGTAACACCTCCAACATCCACAACACAAATTACCTATGTCTGTCATCCTTGTCACTGCAGTATAGAGCACATGGTGGAGGTACAGGACCCTACCCATGGATATGACATACCCTGTAGTAGACCACACAGAATTAAGAAGCAAGGC
Source organism: Protopterus annectens (assembly GCF_019279795.1). Classification (NCBI taxonomy): domain Eukaryota; kingdom Metazoa; phylum Chordata; order Ceratodontiformes; family Protopteridae; genus Protopterus; species Protopterus annectens. The sequence goes on along the minus strand of NC_056727.1, from coordinate 1,131,104,621 downwards.
TCCCCATGAGTAGATGTCAGACATACCCCTGCTGAATGTTATGCAGATAGGTAATATGCCATATGAGTCACCCTGTTTAACTGTTTGTAAGGAGCAGGTACGATCATAACACATGTGTCACAAGGGGCAGGGTAGCATAACAGTATGCTGCTGTAGGCCCAGGGCCAAAAGCACACTACCTACCTAGGACACGATGCACACCCATGAACACATTGCAAACGGAATATTTGAAGTGGAATGAGTGTGCTAGTGACTGGGTGCATGTTGTGTACTGGTGTGATTGCGCACCATGACTGTCTGTCTGTCATGGTAGTGTGTGTCCTTGGTGTGAGGCCAGAGACAGGTGTGTGAGGTATTGCGATCAACACATACTACATTGCCATATGTTGTGCTGTGTTACCCTGTATGTCACTGTGGTGTAGGTAGGGTTATGGCAAGTAAGAGTAGTGTGCATTACCAGTGAAATATGTAACATGCATTGTGTGCAGTGCATGGGCTGATAATGTTCCCCATACAGTACCTTGATACAAACCCCCAGTGTGAGGTTGTGTATTGTACCTGAAACAGTGTGTTGACTGCTGCAGTATACTAGTCTGTTGTATGGAGTGTGCCAGGTACTGTTGCACAGTTGTCGGATGAGCACTGATATCTGGTCATGTACATGTGTATCCCCCAATAGACAGACAGATGCTATGCATGGTGCCTAAGTTATATCACTGCAGTCGAGTATTATGTGTAATATGTGTCCATAGTTTGCTGACAGATATTGCTATTTCCTTCTCCTTTTCAGGGTCATGGTTCACCAGCGGAACCCTGTCTACTCTGCTGCAGAGGAGGAGGAGATACACCAGAGCCTGGTGCAGGATTTCGCTGTACTCTTTTCCCGCACCAGCCAGAACCAGCAGGAGAGGGCTGCACTGTGGCAAGACCTGGTCCGTCGGGTAAATGACATAGGCACACATAACCGGACATATGAGCAGGTACGCCATCACTGCAGTGATTTAATTAGAAATGTCCGTCAGCATGCGTCAGATATCCACAGGCAGCAGCTTGCCACAGGTGGGGGGGTAGCTAGACATCCCCCCCTCACCAGACTGGAGGGACTACTCCTGATTGTTGTGGCTCCAGCACAGCAGCAACAACAACAGCATACATGTGTAATGATGGAGGCTAGAGCCACACAGCAGCAGGACACAGAGCATGCAGGTAACATGCCATGTGTATAGTTGACCATTCTGTACACTGTTAGGTTATGCATGTGTGAGGTGTGTCCTCGTTTTGTAGCTGTAATCTTGGTAATTATTGTGCATTAGTGATATCCTCATTATCTGCAATACACCTGTGGAAGCTAACTGTTGCACTACTGAACTGTATCATGCCCACAGTATCAATGGCACAGTTGTGCCCACTGACGATAAATGTCTCTTTTCTGCAGGTCCCGCTGGTGTAACAGCAAGGCAGCCTATCCATGCTGGTGAGTGTGTAATACCATTACCTTCAATACTCCGTATACTAATAGTAATAATAGGCTGAAGCAGTAGTTCTATGTGTTTGATTGCAGGTGTGTTTGTGTCTGTGGGTTGATATCTCATATACTGAGGTGTGTGCATGTGTGCATGTGTGCATGTGCCCATGTGTGCATGTGTGCATGTGCCCATGTGTGCATGTGTGCATGTGTGCATGTGCCCATGTGTGCATGTGTGCATGTGCCCATGTGTGCATGTGTGCATGTGTGCATGTGCCCATGTGCCCATGTGTGCATGTGTGCATGTGCATGTGCCCATGTGTGCATGTGTGCATGTGCGCATGTGTGCATGTGTGCATCAGTGGTGGCATTGTGTACACATTGTAAACTGTGTTTCCTGTCTTACTCCCACAGGTTCTGGTTCTGCTCTGGTGTTGTGCAGTAGGGAACCTGAATCAGCTGCTGTGGATAGTGATAATGATGATACCTGTGTAATGGCATAGGTAGGTGTGCCAGGGTCCGTCATTGGTCAGCCAATTGACACTACACAGCTATCGACCCCATCAATGCGCACAGTCATCCTGCCAATACATCCTTTGTCACCAATGTCCCTAGGTGATGGACAGGATACAGTGGTCATTGACCAGGATAATGTGATACCGGTGGCACATGCATCCCCACGCTGCAGCTGTGGCCAGGGTCCTGACAGGGTACCACACAGGCAGATGTCCATTGGTTCTCGTGGGAGCATCCGTGGGCGTACCACCCCTGTCAGACGTGCCCACAGAGGTCTTTCAACCCCAGCTATGTTTTGGGCTGTAATGCAGGCACAGTCACGTATGGAAAGGTACACCAGACAGGGTCTGATGGAGCTGAGAGCATGTCACACAGCCATGAGTGACAGTATGCGTGATGTTGCGGCTGCCATCCGCAACTTCACCGAGGTCATTGACAGACGTTGGGGGGACACATTAGATCTGTTCCACAACTATATGTCCATGAGCCAGGGCAATCTTGGATGGTTGAGGTGTCGATGTGGCCATATGCCGGCAACAGCAGCAGCTGGCAGCCATCACGGACGACAACAGGGCCGCGGCCACTCACACAGTGCCAGCAGCAGCCCCAGCAATGCTGGGTCTGTGCTGTCATCGGACCGCCCCAGGAGACCACGTACACATGGCGCTGGACAGCCCTACAGGGACCTGTCTCCAGTCAACAAACACCTGCTTCTGATGCAGTACCCAGTCTGACTTAGTACTTGATACGGTCCGTAGCACACCTGCCAGGCACAGGTACTGTGCCCTTGGCCACAGACAGTGATCTGTATGACCTGGCAGGTACAGTCTTTGGCTGTCCACAAACACCTGTATATGGCAGCCATGAGGTGGGACTGTGTGCATTCATACACACATGCAAAGTGATAACACCTAGGGCTACCGCATACACGCACACACTGCATCAACATTGCCCCATCTTGTACTGCTGTCCCTCACCAACACACACACACAGACATGTCAATTGGTTGTATCAGTGGCAGACTCAGGCGTACCAGGTACACACCCTGTGCATATGATGAAACTGTGCCACTTCCTGCAATCTGTAAAATCGGTGCAGGAACAGGTTAACATGGTGCTGATGCACAGGGTGAGTACATAGACGTATTGTAATAGTATGATGTTGACAACAGTACAGTGTAATGATAGCATTGTGGGTATATACCAGCATGCCTGATGCAGTTACAGTATGAATGTCATTGTATTGTTTTGTACACCCATAGTAATTACCACAGTGTTCTGTCCGCACATCTTTGCATACTGGTGGTGAGGCTGTGAAGGGATGGCCACCTACATAGGTAGCACAGGGGATACAACAATGTACATATTGATACTCAATGATGGCCATGTCAACTGTGAGTTGCATGCTGTCCACACACGACTCTGCAATGCAGATGTTTCAGGATGTTGATATCTGTGCAGTACTACACAACAGGTTCAAGGCTCACAAGAGCACACTAGCACTACAAGGTCACACCTCATACCATGCATAACAGCACTAAAACACAGAACTAACTATGACAGGAGGAAGAGTGTCCATACATGTCAAGGAAACTGTGGTGCCAGGACAGGTAGCATACATCATACTAAGTCTGGAACTGCTGAGTGAGGGCTCAGTGTCTGTTATTTGACGTGTGTATTATTACAGGTATGAGCACTTGGGTATCAGGCCAGTTATTCAACATTACGAAGGTATGTGGTCTATACACTTGTGTGGGGTGCGGCTGGACCCAGCCCGTCTGACCTGGGAATGTCTGGGTTCTGGCTTATAGTGCCTGCATATATGCACTGTTACCTACTGTAAGTCATACACCTTGTTTGTTGTAGCATAGTCTACATACAGGCCTGCTGACTGTAGCTTTGTTTGTATGCATGTTTGCCTGTTATGTTCCTGAAGCACTGATTCCACCTGCAGTGCAGATATACAGTGCCTCTGTGGATCCCTAGTGACATCTGTGTTGCTTACTGTACTGATGTCCATGTGTCACTTGACAGAACGTCACTGTTTGTCCTGTTTGCATGTAGCTTACCTGTAACACATTGCATATGACTTACCTCACATTTGCTCAAGACAGCATTCATATATGCCAGCACTAACAAATCAGGAGCACTACATCCTCACATAGTCACCTTGAGTACCTTGTTCCCCATTCTATGTGTTGTTACTTAGTATGAGAGTCACAAAGCTATGGTAGCATGTGCAAAGGTCACCTGTCGATCTACTCTCAGGTCCAGTTGGTGAATCTGTGAGTCATGTGGCAATGTTACAGCTGCCTCGTGTACACAGACAACCCTCTCCCCTTCCCATACATGTACAACACATGTGAGAGATGCAACCACATAGCCAAACTGGGGGCTAAGCTCTGTTTACACAGCACTGGCATTCCCTGTCAGGTGGAGTGGGATACTACAGTGAATACAGTACCAGTCTCCCATTGACCTGCCACAACCACAATCCAAACACAGAAACACACAGGTACATTATTGGGCTCTCAGAATAGCATCCTGCCTGAGCAGCTGACACCTGCAAAGCAGACACACAAGCAAACGTTAAGCCAGAGCAGAGCACATGGAACACATAGCTCACAAAGCCTGTGTGCCAAACAGTCACAGGCCATACGGCTAGACAACACACCTGCTACAGTTGTATGAGGTACCTCTATCATCACGTACACTGAGGTCCTGCTCCTAGGCTGAACAAGGTGATGGTCACGCTGAGCTGCCCTTCGGGCACTATGATCCACCACATAACATAAGCATACCGGTCACTCCAAGGCATGTAGAAGTATGACTCAGTCATTGTCTGTGCCAGTGTGTATGACCTCTGACGCACCTCCCTGGACTACATGTTAGGGGACATAGAGGGGCTCTCTGAGCTTGTGGCACAGGCTGGTATGACCCTGGCCTTGAGTAGCATCTCAGCCTCACCATGAATGCTGCCACAATATGTAGACAGGATCATCAGTTTCTGCAATTAACGTATCTTTCAGTGATATTCAAAGGGGATCCAATACCTGTCAGTTTGGGATTACATGCTGGACATGCCACATTGCTTTGCTTGAGACAGCTTGCACCTGTCACCCATGGACCATTGTATATTGGCAGAGGCTTTTGCTACACACATCGTGCCTTTGTATGCAAGGCTGACATTACATAGCCACCTACACAGGTATCACCCGGGATGGGACACTAATAGCAATGCTACTCAACAGCAGCAGTGTAAACCTCAAGATGCATGCAGTGGAAACTGTCCTTAGCATGGGGTACAGCAATATCCATGCAGTAACAGACTCCTGGCACAAGGCTCCCAGGTGCACACCATCAGTGTCAGGTCATTCCTGATACCATGCTTGTCATCTCCTACACAGGCACCAAACCAGAACAAGGGGGATGTATCCAAAGGCACCTCAGATACACACCCCCAGGATGGTGGCACTGCACAAAGCATCAGAGCCTCTCCATGTGCAACACACAGTGGGTTAGACTGCCTTCAGGTTCATAGCCTGGCACACACCACACTCCCATACCCAGGAAACCCACTTGGCCTTCCTGACAACACTGGGAATATGACGGTCTCTACACACACCATTATATGGTTGTACTGTGACTACCCTAACATACAGTGTGAGCATTATTCTAGCTGCAAGACCCTATCTGAAGGGTTCCTATCATTCATTCCCTGCATTGCTATGGAACAACCTGTTACCACTCCCACAAGTGGTGACAACATGCTGCACCTGTTCATCACCAACATGTGGACTATATGCTCCAGACCAATTATGTATCCCTCGCTGGTGGGATGACACCATCTACAACCCACACTGTATAGTCACATACCACATGCAGCCCCTGCACAGAACACCACAGTCATACAGTTGTCTGATGCATATTCCATGTATTCACATGAGGCAGGCTTCGGACATGGGAACTCTTGCAGTTCACAGGTACATATGTGTAGGTGGCACACACATACATCATGTGTGCATTGACATTACTAATATAATGTATGTCGTGCAATATTGGGAACAACACCCCACACACATGGACAAACTGTGTGACAAAAATACACATGGCATTTGTAGGATTCAAACCCCTACCTAACTATGTTATGACATTTGTGAAAGACGCATTAGCAGAGCACGCTACTTGCATTACTGGGGGGATTGCTTTCTCCTGCTATACTTATAGGGTGCTGACATCATCAGTGTTTAGACAGTGGAATATGCAGCATGTATTGTGTAGTACTAGTTGGCAAAAGGGACATTTCTTATACACAAGGAATTGCATACATTACTCCCCCACACACATTGGGCACTTGCAGGATTCATTACTGGGGGGCTTTCTCCTGCTTGCTTTATAGTGCTGAGATCATCTGACATCATCAGTGTTGGGTGGCATAGGCAGCATGTGTTGTGTTGTAGGTGGGTGCCAACAGGATTTTCACACATGGAATTGCACACACTACTCCCTCACACACATTCATACACACACAGGGCACTTGCAGGATTCAAACCCCTATCTAACTATGTTATGACACTTGTGAGAGACACATTAGCGGAGCGTGCTACTTGCATTACTAGAGGCATTGCTTTCCCCTGCTGTACTTATAGGGTGCAGACATCATCAGTGTTTAGACAGTGGAATATGCAGCATGTGTTGTGTAGTACTAGTTGCCAAAAGGGACATTTCTCATACACATGGAATTGCACACACTACTCCCCCATACACATTCACTGAGCACTTGCAGAATTCAAACCCCTATCTAACTATGTTATGACACTTGTGAGAGACGCATTAGCGGAGCGTGCTACTTGCATTACTAGAGGCGTTGCTTTCCCCTGCTGTACTTATAGGGTGCTGACATCATCAGTGTTTAGACAGTGGAATATGCAGCATGTGTTGTGTAGTACTAGTTGCCAAAAGGGACATTTCTCATACACATGGAATTGCACACACTACTCCCCCATACACATTCACTGAGCACTTGCAGAATTCAAACCCCTACCTAACTATGTTATGACACTTGTTAGAGACGCAGTAGCGGAGCTCGCTATTCACATTACTGGGTATAATTCCTGCTCCTGACATATATAGAGTGTGCTGACATCATTATGAATGAAGAGGTATGTACATCTGTGACTATCCATCAGTACAGGGGAGAGCATATCTATGCATTAACTTTGCACAGGCACAGTGGCCTACTGTACTGTGGAGGCAAATGCCAAATACACTGTGGATAGCCTTCTGTATTCCCTAGGGACAACAGCCAGGTATTGCACTCTATGGCCATATGTTTACCTGTCAGATGCAAGTATCTGTTGCTCATATACTGTTTGTGGGTCTTTATTGCCATAGCCTTCCCTGTCTCTATAAACAATGTGTGTACTGTGGGAGATGTTTGCATATGAGTGTGATCCAGTACTTTACTTATGTCTCTGTTGTAACTTCACTGTTTGCACTGGGCAGATGTCTGTATTGTGGGAGGTTCCTGTGTTAACACATAGAAATGCCAGATATGTGTGTGCAACTGCTGAACTGTGGTATGGCCTAAGTGTGTGAGCATACCCAGTTCACAGTTTGTATGGCTTCTTGACTGCCACATCTCATTTATCTGTGTGTGAGCATGCCCAATGTGACCTTTCCTTATGTTGGGATTTGTGGACCACCAAATTTGTGTTTATGTGTGGATGCCATCTATATATCACATGTACAGTTGAGTGTTGGACATCAGGTTGTGTTCTTACTGCCCAACTGCTTTGTGTCTGTACCTAACAGGCATTATGCTGTGCCTGCAGGGTTGCCATGGGATAGTTTGCATACAGTTGTCATCATCCTTTCCTGCTGACCAAACAGTTGTATTGTCGTATAGTGTACTGGTGCAGTACTTTCACTGTGGTGGACAGTATAATCTGTTGCAGTCCTATCACTGCTTGTAATATTTATAGTGAGCACACAAGTTTGGTTGAGGACCAGTTGTGCAGATATGACCATGTTCCATTTTGTTCAGATATGGACAGCATAGTACATTATTGTCCGACATTGTTAATGTATTCCACAACTTATGAGGACAGTGACAAACAATGTCCATGTGCCCTAGTCCATTTGTAATGCTAGTCAGAGAGTGTTTGTCCTTCAACACACATTTACTGGTGTTTGCCATGACATATGTCACGGTCAGTGTGCTGTGCCTCTGTCTACCCGTGACATACAGGTGATATCTAGGGTACACCTACCATTTCCCATCCAGTCATCATGATTCCTCTGGATGACAGTCACTGAGGGACTCCCTGGATATCCTGTAGTGGGAGTTTAGTCATGATTGGAGTGAGCTTCTGGGTTATGGACCAATCGGTATAGCATGTCCTGTTTATGTCTGTGCTGGGGTTCAGGCCTGTCAGCTGCATAGGTCACCAGCATTCAGTGTTTACATGGTGCCAAATGTCCATTGATACCAGGTTGGTCATGGCTCTATACATCAGGCACAGTTCACCTCCAGCCAGGCAGTATGGCACTGTGTGGATCTGCAGTTTCTTTACTCAGGCGACACATGGCATCTGTTACAGCTCTGTGATCATCCTGGTGGGGTATTTGTGTGGTCTTTCCAGTTGCTGCAGGTGTCTGCTATGGTACTTCCCTGAAGGGCCATTGTACACAATTGTGGGGCTGCTGATGGATGACTGGAGAGACACATTGCCATACCCTAACCAAGCTGTGCTTACCTTCATGATTAGGTGGGTATATGGTATGTTTCTGTAACCACTACAGACACATGGTTGTCACATGCAGGATATCTATCACCTTGTGTCCCCAGGTCTGTTATTTCTCCTGATGTACTTACTGGGTTAACACCTATGTGGTAATTTCTTGCCATGTACTGTGTTTCCACAGGGGTTGACTATACACTATTCTGCATTTAGCTTGTTGACATGGCTGTGGCACCACTTGTGTGTTTCTATGTGTGCCTTTTGTAGGTTGCTTGTGTCAGCTGGAGGGTCCGATATGGTGGCCAGTTTGTAGTCCTCTGCAAACCTGTTCAGACAGAGTCCGTCCATGTTGGCCTGTACCTATGTGACATATATAGCATACAGGAGAGGTCCCAGGACCATGCCTTGTGGGATGACAGTTGTACCTGGTTTGCAGTCTGCCATGGCTACAGCATGTCTGTCAGGTCAGTTCTGTCCTTGAGCTGGTTTACAACCCATCTACTTGCATAGGGGTTTATAGTTAGGCTGGTGAGCTTATCTGTACTGCCAATTAGGGTATTGTATGGAAGGGTTTAGCAAGCTGCAAATAGGCTGTGTGATCAACATTCCCCACATCACTGGGCTTGGTGCATGTTTCACATGAGTCAGACATGTCTAAAGGGCAGGATCTGCCCTATGACAGCCAGACTGGGTAGGGTCCAATGTCTGTAGGTACCCAATCTCGTTATTCATGGGATCCATGATCATCCTCTCCATTACTTTGCCAACCTAGATAGTCGGGGTTGAGGGGTGATAGTTTACAGTATCCATTCAGGCACCCCCTTTGTGGTGTTGGACCACTGTTGCTGTACACTGCTCTTTGGGTACATATCCTGTGGTAGGACTGATAGTGCACAGTAATGATATTTGCTGTTCCATTCTTCGTACAGTACTTGTTGGGCACAACCCAGGACACCATCTGGTAAAATTGATGCTGTGTGCTGTGCTTTGTTGATTCTGGCTGTTACCTCAGCATCTGCAATGTCAGGGGGGCCAGCACTCTCCTGGGATAGATATTTGGCAGTTAGGTGCTGGTGGGGAGGTTGGAAGGAATCTGTTTAGTAGGCTGTTGGCAATGTGTGTGGGTTTTGTGTATTGTTTGTGATATTAGAGTGCTGCAGAGCATATCTGTGGATTATCACCATGGTTCCTACCATCAGGTAGGACAGCTGTGTGATAATCCTTTGTGTCCTGCACAATTTGTATCATCATAGGTTCATAGGTTCATACTAGGCTATCTGCCCTGGCCTTGTTTGAGCAGGGACAGACTGTGTGTGGGTCTCAACACCCCTTGCAATGTGCATATTATGCCCACGTAGGGTTTACTTTCCTAGATGTGACACAGGGATGGCCCCCAGTGTACACCTACTATCTCCCATGCACTTCACCGGATTTCTCTTGTTGAGTTTGTGTGTGGAGCTCAGCCTATCATGGACTGGGATTCTGTTCCAGAGCGTTCTGAGCCTCTGGGTTATGGATCGGTCCCTCCAGCACATCCTATTAATCTATGTGTAGAGGTTCAGCTATCTCACTGTGGTGTGTCTGCTGGATTTGGGGTTTCTGCAGTGGAGCATGTCCATTCATTCTGGATTGGACATGGCCTTGTACATCAGGCATACATCACCTCTGACTGTGCAGAATTCTTCTGAATTGGGCTGTGGTTTCTTCAGCCAGGCTGCAGATGTCCAATGTTTGGACCCTTTATCCTGTTGGTGGGGTACATTTGGGGTCTGTCTGACTGCTGCATGTGTAAGGTAAAGTACATCCGAACTGGGGCATAGTTGTCACATATGGGCCTGATAAGGAAAGGGTATGGGGGCACAGTGACCTCTGTAGCTCTACATGTGCATCCTTTCATATTAAGGTGGGCAATATAGCAGGTCTTCCTGGCCACCTTGGCAATGTGAGTGTTACATGACAGGTTACCGTCCACTTGTGTCCCTAGGTCCATGATTACTTCTTCCATACATAATAGATTGCCACCTATGTCATACTTTGTGTGTGCCTTGTTTGGTATTTGTTGAGACATTCATACTCTGAAGTGTCTTCAGGAAGGCTGGCTGGGGTACCTGGGTTTGTGTGTGGGGTCTGTAGCAGGCTTCAAACAGGTACACAGTTTGAGACAGTGTTACTTGCCCGTGGATAGACCATGCTGCTTCTTGCTGTGGTACCAACCTGGGGGTGTGGTTATTCTTGATAATTACTGGTAGCCACACTCCTATTGTTGTGTGTTCCATGTTTTGGAGCTGTAGAGCATGGTATGAGGCATAACCTGGTAGTATTAGGGTGCTCTTCTGGGCCTTGCCCAGGTTTCTGTTACAGAACACATATTACCATTCTCCATGCTGTGGTGGGTTTGGTCTGCATGCACCTTGCAGGTTAGACTTCTGGCATTGGGTAGCATTACGTCCAGGTTATTATCCCTTGTGCTACCTATGGTGGTGGGTTCGTGTTTCCAGACTTACATATTCCAGGCACAGTGGGGGTAACAACAGCCTTTGCCAGTATCTACACAGCCAGGTGTGCTGGGTGCGTGCCATCCCTAGCAGGTGGGGCATCATGTCTTGCTTGACATGTCAGCCCAGGCTGTCAGCCATGTGTTCCCCCTTGCTAACAGCAATACCTCAGCCAATTATTGTACTTGATCTTGTTGTCTTCATAGTGTAGCATCATCTTGGTGAGGGTGAGATGTTAGGTTGGGTCTTCATGTTTGCATATACTAGATGGTGTTACATTGCTTAACACATGGCAATCATGCCTCAGGTGGTGCTGCAGGGCTGCCTCTGTCGGATGCACATACTACACTCCCTGTACATGTTTGAGAGCAGGTTATGTCATGTTAGGCATCCCTGTTACTATATGAGTGAGTCAGAGAGGGGTATCATTCCCAGGGTTCCTACTGAGCCAGTGTATGTGCTAAGCGTTGCCTCTTTGCCAAGGCCAGGGCATACTGGGCATGCCTCCTTCTGCCTACTGGGGCAGGCTCAGGTTGTTCCTCCTCCGAGTCACGCTCTGCCTGTGATGGCCTTGGCAATGGTGGGGGGCTGTTTGTCCCGGCCCTATGCTGGTCCTGCTGCAGCTGTTTTCGCAGGATCATATTATGTAGCATAGCACATACCATGACAATTTGGGTACATGTAGTTGGTGAGTACTGCAAGGCTCCACCAGATGTGTCCAGACACTGGAACCGTGACTTGAGCAGCCCAAACAAATGCTCTATTACATTACGTGTTTGTGCGTGTGCCTCATTATGGTGTTCCTGTTCAGGTGTGTGTGCATTTCTGATGGGTGTCATCAGCCACGGCTCCAGTGCATAACCTGCATCCCCCACTAGGTGACCATGTGGGATGTCCCCATTGGCAAATGTCTGGTACAGCTGCGTCAAATGCCAGATATGGGAATCATGGTAGCTCCCTGGGCAGCCAGTGCACACATTCATTATTATGCCCTGGGCATCACACACGACCTGGCAGTTGATGGAGGGGAAGCCCTTGCGGTTAATGTAGGCCCTACCCTGCTCACCGGCTGGTGCTTTGATGCGAATGTGCGTGCAGTCTATTGCACCCACTACCTCAGGGTATTCCACTATTTGCTGGAAGAGACGCATATTGCTGGCCAATACCTCACGGGCATTGGGGAAATATACATGATCACCGACATGTGCTGACATGGCATCCAGGAACTGGTGCAGTACCCTGGAGGCTGATGCCTGTGATATCCCCATCATATCACCAGATGGTCTCTGGAAGGTACCTGTTGCTAGTATTCTTAGGCCAACACATACCTTGGTTTCCACTGGGATGAGTTCCCCTCTGTTGGTTCTGTGTGTGAGATGTGGCCTGCACAGCTCAACAATTTGCTGCAGGAGGTCTCTGTCCACTCTATAGCGCTCCACGATCTCCAGCTCATGTAACACCTGGTAGGTGACCCTGGGCCTGTACACTCTTCTCTGTCTCCTCACTGTGGGTTGTCTGACAGCATTTGCATTGTCACCACCCTCAGCAAGTCTCCTATGTCTCCTTATGACAGCTATGGCAGCCCCTAGCATGTTTGGCCTGAGTGCAGCTTTTTCAGTTTTCACTTCTACTAGCTTACTCCTGACTTGCAGTGTCTCTTGAGAGAAACATACTGCAATGCTGTTTACAGTGTTTTAAGTGCTGGGCTGGGCTTGTATTCTGCCTGTGTAATTGCCTGCTTCTAATTGTTTTCACCTGCTACCTTTACAAGTATTCCCTGCTAGTTTCCTACTATTTCTTCTGCTTCCTTTTCCTCTCTGTTTCCTCAGGGGGAGCAGCGCGCATACTAGCGAAAACACGCTCACAGTGTCTACCACGCATGCACACATGCTTACACGGACCAGAATCTGCTTATTCGGATTAAAATGTGCACACACCAGCGCAAACAGGTCTACAGATCTTTAAACAGGCTCCTACTTGCTTACTTTGTCTTACACGCATGCACTCTGTCCTACTCGCGCCTCCCAGCGCGCACACGCGCACATGCACTTACAGCAAGAAACTTTGGTGTTGGCCACAGTGTACACCTTCCATTTCTTGACTTTCCCATGCTTATCTGTTGACACTTCTCTTTTTCTGCTGTGTGATTGACATGTTTCACATATCACTTTGCTCCAATGAGCTTGATTTCTTCCTGACATTCCCCCCTGTGATGTCACCAATCTCCTACTATGTTACTCCCCCTTATCTAACTCTTACACTACACGGAATGTGCTCATTTGCTATGTGATGGTGTGATTCACTATCCTACCACTCATTTACATAGGATTGCCTACTAATGCTTAGTTACATGTCTTACACTCAGCTTCCCCCCTTAGCAACCACTAGACGGTGGCAATGTTGTTTTTCATCTGCTAGTCCCTGCATTGCAAATCCATGCATTACATAAAACCCACATTTGTGGGTTTCAAACCTTTTTTTTAATTTTTTATATAGCGCAGCCCATTTGCGCGGGGCTGCACTGCGTTTAAACATCGCCGATCTCCGAAAAAAAAAATATTTTATTTCATGTTTGCATCGGGTTACCATGCCAATGGCCACATATTTGGCCATTGGCATGCTGACGGCAACATTTGCACACTTTATTTGGAGCTGTCATGGCTCCATTGTGTTATTTGCAGTAACGTATTCAGTTGTCAACTGAGTACATTTCTGCAACTAACACGACTCTTACACGGGCTGGTTTCAGCTTCGTGGATCGCTAATCTACCTCATTTGCATGCCTTTCGGCTGCAAGTGGGGTGATTAGCATATCCACGCCCTGCCTGTGTAAGAGTCATTTTAGCTGTCTCTTACACGGGATTTCGGGCTGTTCCTGGATCGCGATGGCTGCATGGAGTCTTACATGACTCTTAGACTCCATGCAAGCCATCGTGAATCCTGCCCCTGATTTAGTTGGTGCAGTGTACTATTTATAATATTATCTATTGTTTAGTTAATATAGAGGTAGGACTTTTAATGTTGAATATTACCTTATTGGAATTTGTAAAACCAAAAGAAATATAATAATCCACCAGGTAAACGCTCCGTTGCTCTCAAAAAGGATTGTCTTGTGTCTTTCGACTTTTTCCGGTTAGGGTCACCACAGCGGAACTCCAGTCTGCTAATGATTGGCAGTTGATTTTTACGTGCTGAGTTGCCAGCCCTAATGCACAACCTTCAACGAAGGTACGCCCATTCATGCATGTCTCAACGCAGAAGATGCTCTAGCTGAGAGTCGAACCGGTCAGCATCTTACTGTGAGCCGGCAACGCTACCGCAGCACCACCACCGCGGATATTGCTCTCAAAAAGAATAAAATGTGGAAAGTGTAAAAGCAACAAAGGAGCGACCAAGGCAAAAACAGTCACTGAGATAAACAAAGTCACTGAATCCTTTACCATAAAATGATTTATTGAAGCAGAATGAACCATAAAAAGTGGTAAGTTCTTTCGCATAGAGCTTCCTTAGATCAACAATAAACACAAGAGTAAAAACATCTTATATAAAAGAATTTGAACATCAGGTCCTCCAATCATGGATGAGTACCAATTAATCACCAATTAGCCCTTAAAAACATACTATCATAATCAACAAACACACAATACAAGGCAGTATGATCAGAGACCATAGGGAACATATAAACATCTATACATAAATATAAAAAATAAACATTTAACAATACAAAATATACACTGCCTTGTATTGTGTGTTTGTTCATTATGATAGTATGTTTTTAAGGGCTAATAAATTGTTTTATGGTAAAGGATTCAGTGACTTTGTTTATCTCAGTGACTGTTTTTGCCTTGATCTCTCCTTTGTTGCTTTTATACTTTCCACTTATTCAAAGTTGTCCCATGATATATTTATGTAAAACTTGCTTGTAGTTTTGTTACAGGGAGTTGATGTTGCTACATGATTTTAACAGTGGTTTATTATCAGCATATAAAATTTATAAAAGATGGGGTTGATCTTTGGCTATCTCATTAATGAAGGGGAAAATAACATAAGGCCTACTACAGATCCTTTGGCACTCCCAAGTTAACAAAACCTGGTGTATATAGGGAATTTCCTGCACATATTTGGAAAAGTTTTCTTTTGAAGATAACTTTCAAACCAATTCAAAGTGTTTGGATGAACCTTACGTGAACTAACTTCATAGAGTAGGAAGTTATGACTCATTTTGAAAAGTTCTTCCCGTATCAATAATTAGCTCCCCTGTTATTTTTGAGTCATTCATGTTGTTTGTCATTGAGTACAGTGTTGTCATGGTGCTGAAAAA